>NW_027479361.1:0-142570 GCF_051014685.1 Ptiloglossa arizonensis
ACGTTATACGTTATACGTTATACGTTATACGTTATACGTTATACGTTATACGTTTTACGTTATTCGTTATACGTTATACGTTATACGATATACGTTATACGTTATACGTTACAAGTTATACGTTATACGTTATACGTTATACGTCATAGGTTATACGTTATATGTTATACGTTATACGTTATACGTTATACGTTATACGTCATACGTTATACGTTATACGTTATACGTTATACGTTATACGTTATACGTCACAGGTTATACGTTATATG
Source organism: Ptiloglossa arizonensis (assembly GCF_051014685.1). Lineage (NCBI taxonomy): Eukaryota > Metazoa > Arthropoda > Insecta > Hymenoptera > Colletidae > Ptiloglossa > Ptiloglossa arizonensis. The sequence goes on from NW_027479361.1 coordinate 270, forward strand.
TTATACGTTATACGTTATACGTTATACGTCATACGTTATACGTTATACGTTATACGTTATACGTTATACGTTACGCGTTATACGTTATACGTTATACGTTATACGTTATACTTTATACGTTATAGGTGTTACGTTATACGTTATACGTTATACGTTATTCGTAATACGTTATACGTGATACGTTATACGTTATACGTTGTACGTTATACGTTATACGTTATACGTTATACGCTATACACTATACGTTATACGTTATACATTACATGTTATACGTTATACGTTATGCGTTATACGTTGTACGATATTCGTTATACGTCATACGTTATTAGTTATACGTTATACGGTATACGTTATACGTTGTACGTTATACGTTATACGTTATACGTTATACGTTATACGTTATACGTTATACGTTATACGTTATACGTTATACGTTATACGTTATACGTTATACGTTATACGTTATACGTTATACGTTATACGTTATACGTTATACGTTGTACGTTATACGTTATACGTTATACGTTACAAGTTATACGTTATACGTTATACGTTATACGTCATAGGTTATACGTTATATGTTATACGTTATACGTTATACGTTATACGTTATACGTCATACGTTATACGTTATACGTTATACGTTATACGTTATACGTTATACGTCACAGGTTATACGTTATATGTTATACGTTATACGTTATACGTTATACGTCATACGTTATACGTTATACGTTATACGTTATACGTTATACGTTATACGTTATACGTTATACGTTAAACGTTATACGTTATACGTTATACGTTATACGTTATACGTTATACGTTATACGTTATACGTTATACGTTATACGTTATACGTTATACGTTATACGTTATACGTTATACGTTATACGTTATACGTTATACGTTATACGTTATACGTTATACTTTATACGTTGTACGTAATACGTTATACGTTATACGTTATACGTTATACGTTATACGTTATACGTTATACGTTATACGTTATACGTTATACGTTATACGTTATACGTTATACGTTATACGTTATACGTTATACGCTATACATTATACGTTATACGTTATACGTTATACGTTATACGTTATACGTTATACGTTATACGTTATACGTTATACGTTATACGTTGTACGTTATACGTTATAAGTTGTACGTTATACCATATACGTTATACGTTATTCTTTATACGTTCTTCGTTACACGTTATACGTTATACGTTATACGTTATACGTTATACGTTATACGTTATACGTTATACGTTATACGTTATACGTTATACGTTATACGTTATACGTTATACGTTGTACGTTATACGTTATAAGTTGTACGTTATACGATATACGTTATACGTTATTCTTTATACGTTCTTCGTTACACGTTATACGTTATACTTTATACGTTTTACGTTATTCGTTATACGTTATACGTTATACGATATACGTTACACGTTATACGTTATACGTTATACGTTATACGTTATACGTTATACTTTATACGTTATAGGTGTTACGTTATACGTTATAGGTTATACGTTATTCGTAATACGTTATACGTGATACGTTATACGTTGTACGTTATACGTTATACGTTATACGTTATACGTTATACGCTATACATTATACGTTATACGTTATACATTACATGTTATACGTTATACGTTATGCGTTATACGTTGTACGATATTCGTTATACGTCATACGTTATTAGTTATACGTTATACGGTATTCGTTATACGTTGTACGTTATACGTTATACGTTATACGTTATACGTTATACGTTATACGTTATACGTTATACGTTATACGTTATACGTTATACATTATGCGTTATACGTTTTACTTTATTCGTTATACGTTATACGTTATACGATATACGTTATACGTTATACGTTATACGTTATACGTTATACGTTATACGTTATACGTTATACGTTATACGTTATACGTTATACGTTATACGTTATACGTTATACGTTATACGTTATACGTTATACGTTATACGTTATACGTTATACGTTATACGTTGTACGTTATACGTTATAAGTTGTACGTTATACGATATACGTTATACGTTATTCTTTACACGTTCTTCGTTACACGTTATACGTTATACGTTATACGTTTTACGTTATTCGTTATACGTTATACGTCATACGATATACGTTACACGTTATACGTTATACGTTATACGTTATACGTTATACGTTATACGTTATACGTTATACGTTATACGTTATACGTTATACGTTATACGTTATACGTTATACGTTATACGTTATACGTTATACGTTATACGTTATACGCTATACATTATACGTTATACGTTATACATTACATGTTGTACGTTATACGTTATGCGTTATACGTTGTACGATATTCGTTATACGTCATACGTTATTAGTTATACGTTATACGGTATACGTTCTACGTTGTACGTTATACGTTATACGTTATACGTTATACGTTATACGTTATACGTTATACGTTATACGTTATACGTTATACGTTATACGTTGTACGTTATACGTTATAAGTTGTACGTTATACGATATACGTTTTACGTTATTCTTTATACGTTCTTCGTTACACGTTATACGTTATACGTTATACGTTATACGTTATACGTTATACGTTATACGTTATACGTTATACGTTATACGTTATACGTTATACGTTATACGTTATACGTTATACGTTATACGTTATACGTTATACGTTATACGTTATACGTTATACGTTATACGTTATACGTTATACGTTATACGTTATACGTTATACGTTATACGTTATACGTTATACGTTATACGTTATACGTTATACGTTATACGTTATACGCTATACATTATACGTTATACGTTATACATTACATGTTATACGTTATACGTTATACTTTATACGTTATAGGTGTTACGTTATACGTTATACGTTATACGTTATTCGTAATACGTTATACGTGATACGTTATACGTTGTACGTTATACGTTATACGTTATACGTTATACGTTATACGCTATACATTATACGTTATACGTAATACATTACATGTTATACGTTGTACGTTATACGTTATAAATTGTACGTTATACGATATACGTTATACGTTATTCTTTATACGTTCTTCGTTACACGTTATACGTTATACGTTATACGTTATACGTTATACGTTATACGTTATACGTTATACGTTATACGTTGTACGTTATACGTTATAAGTTGTACGTTATACGATATACGTTATACGTTATTCTTTATACGTTCTTCGTTACACGTTATACGTTATACTTTATACGTTTTACGTTATTCGTTATACGTTATACGTTATACGATATACGTTACACGTTATACGTTATACGTTATACGTTATACGTTATACGTTATACTTTATACGTTATAGGTGTTACGTTATACGTTATAGGTTATACGTTATTCGTAATACGTTATACGTGATACGTTATACGTTGTACGTTATACGTTATACGTTATACGTTATACGCTATACATTATACGTTATACGTAATACATTACATGTTATACGTTGTACGTTATACGTTATAAATTGTACGTTATACGATATACGTTATACGTTATTCTTTATACGTTCTTCGTTACACGTTATACGTTATACGTTATACGTTATACGTTATACGTTATACGTTATACGTTATACGTTATACGTTATACGTTATACGTTATACGTTATACGTTATACGTTATACGTTATACGTTATACGTTATACGTTTTACGTTATTCGTTATACGTTATACGTTATACGATATACGTTATACGTTATACGTTACAAGTTATACGTTATACGTTATACGTTATACGTCATAGGTTATACGTTATATGTTATACGTTATACGTTATACGATATACGTTACACGTTATACGTTATACGTTATACGTTATACGTTATACGTTATACTTTATACGTTATAGGTGTTACGTTATATGTTATACGTTATACGTTATACGTTATACGTCATACGTTATACGTTATACGTTGTACGTTATACGTTATACGTTATACGTTATACGATATACGTTACACGTTATACGTTATACGTTATACGTTATACGTTATACGTTATACGTTATACGTTATACGTTATACGTTATACGTTATACGTTATACGTTATACGTTATACGTTATACGTTATACGTTATACGTTATACGCTATACATTATACGTTATACGTTATACATTACATGTTATACGTTATACGTTATGCGTTATACGTTGTACGATATTCGTTATACGTCATACGTTATTAGTTATACGTTATACGGTATACGTTCTACGTTGTACGTTATACGTTATACGTTATACGTTATACGTTATACGTTATACGTTATACGTTATACGTTATACGTTATACGTTATACGTTATACGTTGTACGTTATACGTTATAAGTTGTACGTTATACGATATACGTTTTACGTTATTCTTTATACGTTCTTCGTTACACGTTATACGTTATACGTTATACGTTATACGTTATACGTTATACGTTATACGTTATACGTTATACGTTATACGTTATACGTTATACGTTATACGTTATACGTTATACGTTATACGTTATACGTTATACGTTATACGTTATACGTTATACGTTATACGTTATACGTTATACGTTATACGTTATACGTTATACGTTATACGTTATACGTTATACGTTATACGCTATACATTATACGTTATACGTTATACATTACATGTTATACGTTATACGTTATGCGTTATACGTTGTACGATATTCGTTATACGTCATACGTTATTAGTTATACGTTATACGGTATACGTTATACGTTGTACGTTATACGTTATACGTTATACGTTATACGTTATACGTTATACGTTATACGTTATACGTTATACGTTGTACGTTATACGTTATAAGTTGTACGTTATACGATATACGTTATACGTTATTCTTTATACGTTCTTCGTTACACGTTATACGTTATACGTTATACGTTATACGTTTTACGTTATTCGTTATACGTTATACGTTATACGATATACGTTACACGTTATACGTTATACGTTATACGTTATACGTTATACTTTATACGTTATAGGTGTTACGTTATACGTTATACGTTATACGTTATTCGTAATACGTTATACGTGATACGTTATACGTTGTACGTTATACGTTATACGTTATACGTTATACGTTATACGCTATACATTATACGTTATACGTAATACATTACATGTTATACGTTGTACGTTATACGTTATAAATTGTACGTTATACGATATACGTTATACGTTATTCTTTATACGTTCTTCGTTACACGTTATACGTTATACGTTATACGTTATACGTTATACGTTATACGTTATACGTTATACGTTATACGTTATACGTTATACGTTATACGTTATACGTTATACGTTATACGTTATACGTTATACGTTATACGTTATACGTTATACGTTATACGTTATACGTTATACGTTTTACGTTATTCGTTATACGTTATACGTTATACGATATACGTTACACGTTATACGTTATACGTTATACGTTATACGTTATACTTTATACGTTATAGGTGTTACGTTATACGTTATACGTTATACGTTATTCGTAATACGTTATACGTGATACGTTATACGTTGTACGTTATACGTTATACGTTATACGTTATACGTTATACGCTATACACTATACGTTATACGTTATACATTACATGTTATACGTTATACGTTATGCGTTATACGTTGTACGATATTCGTTATACGTCATACGTTATTAGTTATACGTTATACGGTATACGTTATACGTTGTACGTTATACGTTATACGTTATACGTTATACGTTATACGTTATACGTTATACGTTATACGCTATACGTTATACGTTATACGTTATACGTTATACGTTATACGTTATACGTTATACGTTATACGTTATACGTTATACGTTATACGTTATACGTTATACGTTATACGTCACAGGTTATACGTTATATGTTATACGTTATACGTTATACGTTATACGTCATACGTTATACGTTATACGTTATACGTTATACGTTATACGTTATACGTTATACGTTATACGTTAAACGTTATACGTTATACGTTATACGTTATACGTTATACGTTATACGTTATACGTTATACGTTATACGTTATACGTTATACGTTATACGTTATACGTTATACGTTATACGTTATACGTTATACGTTATACGTTATACTTTATACGTTATACGTAATACGTTATACGTTATACGTTATACGTTATACGTTATACGTTATACGTTATACGTTATACGTTATACGTTATACGTTTTACGTTATACGTTATACGTTATACGTTATACGTTATACGCTATACATTATACGTTATACGTTATACGTTATACGTTATACGTTATACGTTATACGTTATACGTTATACGTTATACGTTATACGTTATACGTTGTACGTTATACGTTATAAGTTGTACGTTATACCATATACGTTATACGTTATTCTTTATACGTTCTTCGTTACACGTTATACGTTATACGTTATACGTTATACGTTATACGTTATACGTTATACGTTATACGTTATACGTTATACGTTATACGTTATACGTTATACGTTGTACGTTATACGTTATAAGTTGTACGTTATACGATATACGTTATACGTTATTCTTTATACGTTCTTCGTTACACGTTATACGTTATACGTTATACGTTTTACGTTATTCGTTATACGTTATACGTTATACGATATACGTTACACGTTATACGTTATACGTTATACGTTATACGTTATACGTTATACTTTATACGTTATAGGTGTTACGTTATACGTTATAGGTTATACGTTATTCGTAATACGTTATACGTGATACGTTATACGTTGTACGTTATACGTTATACGTTATACGTTATACGTTATACGTTATACGCTATACATTATACGTTATACGTTATACATTACATGTTATACGTTATACGTTATGCGTTATACGTTGTACGATATTCGTTATACGTCATACGTTATTAGTTATACGTTATACGGTATTCGTTATACGTTGTACGTTATACGTTATACGTTATACGTTATACGTTATACGTTGTACGTTATACGTTATACGTTATACGTTATACGTTATACATTATGCGTTATACGTTTTACTTTATTCGTTATACGTTATACGTTATACGATATACGTTATACGTTATACGTTATACGTTATACGTTATACGTTATACGTTATACGTTATACGTTATACGTGATACGTTATACGTTATACGTTATACGTTATACGTTATACGTTATACGCTATACATTATACGTTATACGTTATACGTTATACGTTATACGTTATACGTTATACGTTATACGTTATACGTTATACGTTATACGTTATACGTTGTACGTTATACGTTATAAGTTGTACGTTGTACGATATTCGTTATACGTCGTACGTTATTAGTTATACGTTATACGGTATACGTTATACGTTGTACGTTATACGTTATACGTTATACGTTATACGTTATACGTTATACGTTATACGTTGTACGTTATACGTTATAAGTTGTACGTTATACGATATACGTTATACGTTATTCTTTATACGTTCTTCGTTACACGTTATACGTTATACGTTATACGTTATACGTTTTACGTTATTCGTTATACGTTATACGTTGTACGATATACGTTACACGTTATACGTTATACGTTATACGTTATACGTTATACTTTATACGTTATAGGTGTTACGTTATACGTTATACGTTATACGTTATTCGTAATACGTTATACGTGATACGTTATACGTTGTACGTTATACGTTATACGTTATACGTTATACGCTATACATTATACGTTATACGTAATACATTACATTTTATACGTTGTACGTTATACGTTATAAGTTGTACGTTATACGATATACGTTATACGTTATTCTTTATACGTTCTTCGTTACACGTTATACGTTATACGTTATACGTTATACGTTTTACGTTATTCGTTATACGTTATACGTTATACGATATACGTTACACATTATACGTTATACGTTATACGTTATACGTTATACTTTATACGTTATAGGTGTTACGTTATACGTTATACGTTATACGTTATACGATATTCGTAATACGTTATACGTGATACGTTATACGTTGTACGTTATACGTTATACGTTATACGTTATACGCTATACACTATACGTTATACGTTATACATTACATGTTATACGTTATACGTTATGCGTTATACGTTGTACGATATTCGTTATACGTCATACGTTATTAGTTATACGTTATACGGTATACGTTATACGTTATACGTTATACGTTATACGTTATACGTTATACGTTATATGTTATACGTTATACGTTATACGTTATACGTTATACGTTATACGTTATACGTTATACGTTGTACGTTATACGTTATACGTTATACGTTACAAGTTATACGTTATACGTTATACGTTATACGTCATAGGTTATACGTTAAACGTTATACGTTATACGTTATACGTTATACGTTATACGTTATACGTTATACGTTATACGTTATACGTTATACGTTATACGTTATACGTTATACGTTATACGTTATACGTTATACGTTATACGTTATACGTTATACTTTATACGTTATACGTTATACGTTATACGTTATACGTTATACGTTATACGTTATACGTTATACGTTATACGTTATACGTTATACGTTATACGTTATACGTTATACGTTATACGTTATACGTTATACGTTATACGCTATACATTATACGTTATACGTTATACGTTATACGTTATACGTTATACGTTATACGTTATACGTTATACGTTATACGTTATACGTTATACGTTGTACGTTATACGTTATAAGTTGTACGTTGTACGATATTCGTTATACGTCGTACGTTATTAGTTATACGTTATACGGTATACGTTATACGTTGTACGTTATACGTTATACGTTATACGTTATACGTTATACGTTATACGTTATACGTTGTACGTTATACGTTATAAGTTGTACGTTATACGATATACGTTATACGTTATTCTTTATACGTTCTTCGTTACACGTTATACGTTATACGTTATACGTTATACGTTTTACGTTATTCGTTATACGTTATACGTTGTACGATATACGTTACACGTTATACGTTATACGTTATACGTTATACGTTATACTTTATACGTTATAGGTGTTACGTTATACGTTATACGTTATACGTTATTCGTAATACGTTATACGTGATACGTTATACGTTGTACGTTATACGTTATACGTTATACGTTATACGCTATACATTATACGTTATACGTAATACATTACATTTTATACGTTGTACGTTATACGTTATAAGTTGTACGTTATACGATATACGTTATACGTTATTCTTTATACGTTCTTCGTTACACGTTATACGTTATACGTTATACGTTATACGTTTTACGTTATTCGTTATACGTTATACGTTATACGATATACGTTACACGTTATACGTTATACGTTATACGTTATACGTTATACTTTATACGTTATAGGTGTTACGTTATACGTTATACGTTATACGTTATACGATATTCGTAATACGTTATACGTGATACGTTATACGTTGTACGTTATACGTTATACGTTATACGTTATACGCTATACACTATACGTTATACGTTATACATTACATGTTATACGTTATACGTTATGCGTTATACGTTGTACGATATTCGTTATACGTCATACGTTATTAGTTATACGTTATACGGTATACGTTATACGTTATACGTTATACGTTATACGTTATACGTTATACGTTATATGTTATACGTTATACGTTATACGTTATACGTTATACGTTATACGTTATACGTTATACGTTGTACGTTATACGTTATACGTTATACGTTACAAGTTATACGTTATACGTTATACGTTATACGTCATAGGTTATACGTTAAACGTTATACGTTATACGTTATACGTTATACGTTATACGTTATACGTTATACGTTATACGTTATACGTTATACGTTATACGTTATACGTTATACGTTATACGTTATACGTTATACGTTATACGTTATACGTTATACTTTATACGTTATACGTTATACGTTATACGTTATACGTTATACGTTATACGTTATACGTTATACGTTATACGTTATACGTTATACGTTATAAGTTGTACGTTATACGATATACGTTATACGTTATTCTTTATACGTTCTTCGTTACACGTTATACGTTAAACGTTATACGTTTTACGTTATTCGTTATACGTTATACGTTATACGATATACGTTACACGTTATACGTTATACGTTATACGTTATACGTTATACGTTATACGTTATACTTTATACGTTATAGGTGTTACGTTATACGTTATACGTTATACGTTACTCGTAATACGTTATACGTGATACGTTATACGTTGTACGTTATACGTTATACGTTATACGTTATACGTTATACGCTATACATTATACGTTATACGTTATACATTACATGTTATACGTTATACGTTATGCGTTATACGTTGTACGATATTCGTTATACGTCATACGTTATTAGTTATACGTTATACGGTATTCGTTATACGTTGTACGTTATACGTTATACTTTATACGTTATACGTTATACGTTATACGTTACACGTTATACGTTATACGTTATACATTATGCGTTATACGTTTTACGTTATTCGTTATACGTTATACGTTATACGATATACGTTATACGTTATACGTTATACGTTATACGTTATACGTTATACGTTATACGTTATACGTTATACGTTATACGTTATACGTTATACGTTATACGTTATACGTTATACGCTATACATTATACGTTATACGTTATACGTTATACGTTATACGTTATACGTTATACGTTATACGTTATACGTTATACGTTGTACGTTATACGTTATAAGTTGTACGTTATACGATATACGTTATACGTTATTCTTTATACGTTCTTCGTTACACGTTATACGTTATACGTTATACGTTTTACGTTATTCGTTATACGTTATACGTTATACGATATACGTTACACGTTATACGTTATACGTTACACGTTATACGTTATACGTTATACTTTATACGTTATAGGTGTTACGTTATACGTTATACGTTATACGTTATTCGTAATACGTTATACGTGATACGTTATACGTTGTACGTTATACGTTATACGTTATACGTTATACGTTATACGCTATACATTATACGTTATACGTTATACATTACATGTTATACGTTATACGTTATGCGTTATACGTTGTACGATATTCGTTATACGTCATACGTTATTAGTTATACGTTATACGGTATTCGTTATACGTTGTACGTTATACGTTATACGTTATACGTTATACGTTATACGTTATACCTTATACGTTATACGTTATACGTTATACATTATGCGTTATACGTTTTACGTTATTCGTTATACGTTATACGTTATACGATATACGTTATACGTTATACGTTATACGTTATACGTTATACGTTATACGTTATACGTTATACGTTATACGTTATACGTTATACGTTATACGTTATACGTTATACGTTATACGTTATACGTTATACGCTATACATTATACGTTATACGTTATACATTACATGTTATACGTTATACGTTATGCGTTATACGTTGTACGATATTCGTTATACGTCATACGTTATTAGTTATACGTTATACGGTATACGTTATACGTTGTACGTTATACGTTATACGTTATACGTTATACGTTATACGTTATACGTTATACGTTATACGTTGTACGTTATACGTTATAAGTTGTACGTTATACGATATACGTTATACGTCATTCTTTATACGTTCTTCGTTACACGTTATACGTTATACGTTATACGTTATACGTTTTACGTTATTCGTTATACGTTATACGTTATACGATATACGTTACACGTTATACGTTATACGTTATACGTTATACGTTATACGTTATACGATATACGTTACACGTTATACGTTATACGTTATACGTTATACGTTATACGTTATACGTTATACGTTTTACGTTATTCGTTATACGTTATACGTTATACGATATACGTTACACGTTATACGTTATACGTTATACGTTATACGTTATACGTTATACGCTATACATTATACGTTATACGTAATACATTACATGTTATACGTTGTACGTTATACGTTATAAGTTGTACGTTATACGATATACGTTATACGTTATTCTTTATACGTTCTTCGTTACACGTTATACGTTATACGTTATACGTTATACGTTATACGTTTTACGTTATTCGTTATACGTTATACGTTATACGATATACGTTACACGTTATACGTTATACGTTATACGTTATACGTTATACGTTATACATTATACGTTATACGTTATACGTTATACGTTATACGTTATACGTTATACGTTATACGTTATACGTTATACGTTATACGTTATACGTTATACGTTATACGTTATACGATATACGTTATACGTTATACGTTATACGTTATACGTTATACGTTATACTTTATACGTTATACGTTATACGTTATACGTTATACGCTATACATTATACGTTACACGTAATACATTACATGTTATACGTTGTACGTTATACGTTATAAGTTGTACGTTATACGATATACGTTATACGTTATACGTTATACGTTATACGTTATACGTTATACGTTATACGTCATAGATTATACGTTATACGTTATACGTTATGCGTTATACGTTATGCGTTATACGTTATACGTTATACGTTATACGTTATACGTTATACGTTATACGTTATACGTTATGCGTTATACGTTATACGTTATTAGTTATACGTTATACGGTATACGTTATACGTTGTACGTTACATGTTATACATTATACGTTATACGTTATACGATATACGTTATACGTTATACGTTATACGTTATACGTTATACGTTATACGTTATACGTTGTACGTTATACGTTATACGTTATACGTTATACTTTATACGTTATACGTTATACGTTATACGTTATACGTTATACGTTATACGTTATACGTTATACGTTATTCGTTATACGTTGTACGTTATACGTTATAAGTTGTACGTTATACGATATACGTTATACGTTGTACGGTATACGTTATACGTTGTACGTTACATGTTATACGTTATACGTTATACGTTATACGTTATACGTTATACGTTATACGTTATACGTTATACGTTACACGTTATACGTCATAGGTCATACGTTATACGTTATACGTTATACGTTATACGTTATACGTTATACGTTATACGTTATACGTCATAGGTTATACGTTATACGTTATACGTTATGCGTTATACGTTATGCGTTATACGTTATACGTTATACGTTATACGTTATACGTTATACGTTATACGTTATGCGTTATACGTTATACGTTATTAGTTATACGTTATACGGTATACGTTATACGTTGTACGTTACATGTTATACATTATACGTTATACGTTATACGATATACGTTATACGTTATACGTTATACGTTATACGTTATACGTTATACGTTATACGTTATACGTTATACGTTATACGTTATACGTTATACGTTATACGTTATACGTTATACGTTATACGTTATACGTTATACGTTATACGCTATACATTATACGTTATACGTTATACATTATACGTTATACGTTATACGTTATACGTTATACGTTATACGTTATACGTTATACGTTATACGTTATACGTTATACGTTATACGTTATACGTTATACGTTATACGTTATACGTTATACGTTATACGTTATACGTTATACGTTATACGTTATACGTTATACGTTATACGTTATACGTTATACGTTATACGTTATACGTTATACGTTATACGTTATACATTATGCGTTATACGTTTTACGTTATTCGTTATACGTTATACGTTATACGTTATACGTTATACGTTATACGATATACGTTATACGTTATACGTTATACGTTATACATTACATGTTATACGTTATACGTTATGCGTTATACGTTGTACGATATTCGTTATACGTCATACGTTATTAGTTATACGTTATACGGTATTCGTTATACGTTGTACGTTATACGTTATACGTTATACGTTATACGTTATACGTTATACGTTATACGTTATACGTTATACGTTATACATTATGCGTTATACGTTTTACGTTATTCGTTATACGTTATACGTTATACGATATACGTTATACGCTATACGTTATACGTTATACGTTATACTTTATACGTTATACGTTATACGTTATACGTTATACGTTATACGTTATACGTTATACGTTATACGTTATACGTTATACGTTATACGTTATAAGTTGTACGTTATACGATATACGTTATACGTTATTCTTTATACGTTCTTCGTTACACGTTATACGTTAAACGTTATACGTTTTACGTTATTCGTTATACGTTATACGTTATACGATATACGTTACACGTTATACGTTATACGTTATACGTTATACGTTATACGTTATACGTTATACTTTATACGTTATAGGTGTTACGTTATACGTTATACGTTATACGTTATTCGTAATACGTTATACGTGATACGTTATACGTTGTACGTTATACGTTATACGTTATACGTTATACGTTATACGCTATACATTATACGTTATACGTTATACATTACATGTTATACGTTATACGTTATGCGTTATACGTTGTACGATATTCGTTATACGTCATACGTTATTAGTTATACGTTATACGGTATTCGTTATACGTTGTACGTTATACGTTATACTTTATACGTTATACGTTATACGTTATACGTTACACGTTATACGTTATACGTTATACATTATGCGTTATACGTTTTACGTTATTCGTTATACGTTATACGTTATACGATATACGTTATACGTTATACGTTATACGTTATACGTTATACGTTATACGTTATACGTTATACGTTATACGTTATACGTTATACGTTATACGTTATACGTTATACGTTATACGCTATACATTATACGTTATACGTTATACGTTATACGTTATACGTTATACGTTATACGTTATACGTTATACGTTATACGTTGTACGTTATACGTTATAAGTTGTACGTTATACGATATACGTTATACGTTATTCTTTATACGTTCTTCGTTACACGTTATACGTTATACGTTATACGTTTTACGTTATTCGTTATACGTTATACGTTATACGATATACGTTACACGTTATACGTTATACGTTACACGTTATACGTTATACGTTATACTTTATACGTTATAGGTGTTACGTTATACGTTATACGTTATACGTTATTCGTAATACGTTATACGTGATACGTTATACGTTGTACGTTATACGTTATACGTTATACGTTATACGTTATACGCTATACATTATACGTTATACGTTATACATTACATGTTATACGTTATACGTTATGCGTTATACGTTGTACGATATTCGTTATACGTCATACGTTATTAGTTATACGTTATACGGTATTCGTTATACGTTGTACGTTATACGTTATACGTTATACGTTATACGTTATACGTTATACGTTATACGTTATACGTTATACGTTATACATTATGCGTTATACGTTTTACGTTATTCGTTATACGTTATACGTTATACGATATACGTTATACGTTATACGTTATACGTTATACGTTATACGTTATACGTTATACGTTATACGTTATACGTTATACGTTATACGTTATACGTTATACGTTATACGTTATACGTTATACGTTATACGCTATACATTATACGTTATACGTTATACATTACATGTTATACGTTATACGTTATGCGTTATACGTTGTACGATATTCGTTATACGTCATACGTTATTAGTTATACGTTATACGGTATACGTTATACGTTGTACGTTATACGTTATACGTTATACGTTATACGTTATACGTTATACGTTATACGTTATACGTTGTACGTTATACGTTATAAGTTGTACGTTATACGATATACGTTATACGTCATTCTTTATACGTTCTTCGTTACACGTTATACGTTATACGTTATACGTTATACGTTTTACGTTATTCGTTATACGTTATACGTTATACGATATACGTTACACGTTATACGTTATACGTTATACGTTATACGTTATACGTTATACGTTATACGATATACGTTACACGTTATACGTTATACGTTATACGTTATACGTTATACGTTATACGTTATACGTTTTACGTTATTCGTTATACGTTATACGTTATACGATATACGTTACACGTTATACGTTATACGTTATACGTTATACGTTATACGTTATACGCTATACATTATACGTTATACGTAATACATTACATGTTATACGTTGTACGTTATACGTTATAAGTTGTACGTTATACGATATACGTTATACGTTATTCTTTATACGTTCTTCGTTACACGTTATACGTTATACGTTATACGTTATACGTTATACGTTTTACGTTATTCGTTATACGTTATACGTTATACGATA
Source organism: Ptiloglossa arizonensis (assembly GCF_051014685.1). Lineage (NCBI taxonomy): Eukaryota > Metazoa > Arthropoda > Insecta > Hymenoptera > Colletidae > Ptiloglossa > Ptiloglossa arizonensis. The sequence continues at coordinate 16,814 of NW_027479361.1, forward strand.
TACGTTACACGTTATACGTTATACGTTATACGTTATACGTTATACGTTATACATTATACGTTATACGTTATACGTTATACGTTATACGTTATACGTTATACGTTATACGTTATACGTTATACGTTATACGTTATACGTTATACGTTATACGTTATACGATATACGTTATACGTTATACGTTATACGTTATACGTTATACGTTATACTTTATACGTTATACGTTATACGTTATACGTTATACGCTATACATTATACGTTACACGTAATACATTACATGTTATACGTTGTACGTTATACGTTATAAGTTGTACGTTATACGATATATGTTATACGTTATACGTTATACGTTATACGTTATACGTTATACGTTATACGTCATAGATTATACGTTATACGTTATACGTTATGCGTTATACGTTATGCGTTATACGTTATACGTTATACGTTATACGTTATACGTTATACGTTATACGTTATACGTTATGCGTTATACGTTATACGTTATTAGTTATACGTTATACGGTATACGTTATACGTTGTACGTTACATGTTATACATTATACGTTATACGTTATACGATATACGTTATACGTTATACGTTATACGTTATACGTTATACGTTATACGTTATACGTTGTACGTTATACGTTATACGTTATACGTTATACTTTATACGTTATACGTTATACGTTATACGTTATACGTTATACGTTATACGTTATACGTTATACGTTATTCGTTATACGTTGTACGTTATACGTTATAAGTTGTACGTTATACGATATACGTTATACGTTGTACGGTATACGTTATACGTTGTACGTTACATGTTATACGTTATACGTTATACGTTATACGTTATACGTTATACGTTATACGTTATACGTTATACGTTACACGTTATACGTCATAGGTCATACGTTATACGTTATACGTTATACGTTATACGTTATACGTTATACGTTATACGTTATACGTCATAGGTTATACGTTATACGTTATACGTTATGCGTTATACGTTATGCGTTATACGTTATACGTTATACGTTATACGTTATACGTTATACGTTATACGTTATGCGTTATACGTTATACGTTATTAGTTATACGTTATACGGTATACGTTATACGTTGTACGTTACATGTTATACATTATACGTTATACGTTATACGATATACGTTATACGTTATACGTTATACGTTATACGTTATACGTTATACGTTATACGTTATACGTTATACGTTATACGTTATACGTTATACGTTATACGTTATACGTTATACGTTATACGTTATACGTTATACGTTATACGTTATACGTTATACGTTATACGTTATACGTTATACGTTATACGTTATACGTTATACGTTATTCGTTATACGTTATACGTTATACGTTATACGTTATACGTTATACGATATACGTTATACGTTATACGTTATACATTACATGTTATACGTTATACGTTATGCGTTATATGTTGTACGATATTCGTTATACGTCATACGTTATTAGTTATACGTTATACGGTATTCGTTATACGTTGTACGTTATACGTTATACGTTATACGTTATACGTTATACGTTATACGTTATACGTTATACGTTATACGTTATACATTATGCGTTATACGTTTTACGTTATTCGTTATACGTTATACGTTATACGATATACGTTATACGCTATACATTATACGTTATACGTTATACATTACATGTTATACGTTATACGTTATGCGTTATACGTTGTACGATATTCGTTATACGTCATACGTTATTAGTTATACGTTATACGGTATACGTTATACGTTGTACGTTATACGTTATACGTTATACGTTATACGTTATACGTTATACGTTATACGTTATACGTTATACGTTGTACGTTATACGTTATAAGTTGTACGTTATACGATATACGTTATACGTCATTCTTTATACGTTCTTCGTTACACGTTATACGTTATACGTTATACGTTATACGTTTTACGTTATTCGTTATACGTTATACGTTATACGATATACGTTACACGTTATACGTTATACGTTATACGTTATACGTTATACGTTATACGTTATACTTTATACGTTATAGGTGTTACGTTATACGTTATACGTTATACGTTATTCGTAGTACGTTATACGTGATACATTATACGTTGTACGTTATACGTTATACATTATACGTTATACGCTATACATTATACGTTATACGTAATACATTACATGTTATACGTTGTACGTTATACGTTATAAGTTGTACGTTATACGATATACGTTATACGTTATTCTTTATACGTTCTTCGTTACACGTTATACGTTATACGTTATACGTTATACGTTTTACGTTATTCGTTATACGTTATACGTTATACGATATACGTTACACGTTATACGTTATACGTTATACGTTATACGTTATACTTTATACGTTATAGGTGTTACGTTATACGTTATACGTTATACGTTATACGCTATACATTATACGTTATACGTTATACATTACATGTTATACGTTATACGTTATGCGTTATACGTTGTACGATATTCGTTATACGTCATACGTTATTAGTTATACGTTATACGGTATACGTTATACGTTGTACGTTATACGTTATACGTTATACGTTATACGTTATACGTTATACGTTATACGTTATACGTTATACGTTATACGTTGTACGTTATACGTTATAAGTTGTACGTTATACGATATACGTTATACGTCATTCTTTATACGTTCTTCGTTACACGTTATACGTTATACGTTATACGTTATACGTTTTACGTTATTCGTTATACGTTATACGTTATACGTTATACGATATACGTTACACGTTATACGTTATACGTTATACGTTATACGTTATACGTTATACTTTATACGTTATAGGTGTTACGTTATACGTTATACGTTATACGTTATTCGTAATACGTTATACGTGATACGTTATACGTTGTACGTTATACGTTATACATTATACGTTATACGCTATACATTATACGTTATACGTAATACATTACATGTTATACGTTGTACGTTATACGTTATAAGTTGTACGTTATACGATATACGTTATACGTTATTCTTTATACGTTCTTGGTTACACGTTATACGTTATACGTTATACGTTATACGTTTTACGTTATTCGTTATACGTTATACGTTATACGATATACGTTACACGTTATACGTTATACGTTATACGTTATACGTTATACGTTATACTTTATACGTTATAGGTGTTACGTTATACGTTATACGTTATACGTTATTCGTAATACGTTATACGTGATACGTTATACGTTGTACGTTATACGTTATACATTATACGTTATACGCTATACATTACACGTTATACGTAATACATTACATGTTATACGTTGTACGTTATACGTTATAAGTTGTACGTTATACGATATACGTTATACGTTATTCTTTATACGTTCTTGGTTACACGTTATACGTTATACGTTATACGTTATACGTTTTACGTTATTCGTTATACGTTATACGTTATACGATATACGTTACACGTTATACGTTATACGTTATACGTTATACGTTATACGTTATACTTTATACGTTATAGGTGTTACGTTATACGTTATACGTTATACGTTATTCGTAATACGTTATACGTTATTCGTTATACGTTGTACGTTATACGTTATAAGTTGTACGTTATACGATATACGTTATACGTTGTACGGTATACGTTATACGTTGTACGTTACATGTTATACGTTATACGTTATACGTTATACGTTATACGTTATACGTTATACGTTATACGTTATACGTTACACGTTATACGTCATAGGTCATACGTTATACGTTATACGTTATACGTTATACGTTATACGTTATACGTTATACGTTATACGTCATAGGTTATACGTTATACGTTATACGTTATGCGTTATACGTTATGCGTTATACGTTATACGTTATACGTTATACGTTATACGTTATACGTTATACGTTATGCGTTATACGTTATACGTTATTAGTTATACGTTATACGGTATACGTTATACGTTGTACGTTACATGTTATACATTATACGTTATACGTTATACGATATACGTTATACGTTATACGTTATACGTTATACGTTATACGTTATACGTTATACGTTATACGTTATACGTTATACGTTATACGTTATACGTTATACGTTATACGTTATACGTTATACGTTATACGTTATACGTTATACGCTATACATTATACGTTATACGTTATACATTATACGTTATACGTTATACGTTATACGTTATACGTTATACGTTATACGTTATACGTTATACGTTATACGTTATACGTTATACGTTATACGTTATACGTTATACGTTATACGTTATACGTTATACGTTATACGTTATACGTTATACGTTATACGTTATACGTTATACGTTATACGTTATACGTTATACGTTATACATTATGCGTTATACGTTTTACGTTATTCGTTATACGTTATACGTTATACGTTATACGTTATACGTTATACGATATACGTTATACGTTATACGTTATACATTACATGTTATACGTTATACGTTATGCGTTATACGTTGTACGATATTCGTTATACGTCATACGTTATTAGTTATACGTTATACGGTATTCGTTATACGTTGTACGTTATACGTTATACGTTATACGTTATACGTTATACGTTATACGTTATACGTTATACGTTATACGTTATACATTATGCGTTATACGTTTTACGTTATTCGTTATACGTTATACGTTATACGATATACGTTATACGCTATACGTTATACGTTATACGTTATACTTTATACGTTATACGTTATACGTTATACGTTATACGTTATACGTTATACGTTATACGTTATACGTTATACGTTATACGTTATACGTTATAAGTTGTACGTTATACGATATACGTTATACGTTATTCTTTATACGTTCTTCGTTACACGTTATACGTTAAACGTTATACGTTTTACGTTATTCGTTATACGTTATACGTTATACGATATACGTTACACGTTATACGTTATACGTTATACGTTATACGTTATACGTTATACGTTATACTTTATACGTTATAGGTGTTACGTTATACGTTATACGTTATACGTTATTCGTAATACGTTATACGTGATACGTTATACGTTGTACGTTATACGTTATACGTTATACGTTATACGTTATACGCTATACATTATACGTTATACGTTATACATTACATGTTATACGTTATACGTTATGCGTTATACGTTGTACGATATTCGTTATACGTCATACCTTATTAGTTATACGTTATACGGTATTCGTTATACGTTGTACGTTATACGTTATACTTTATACGTTATACGTTATACGTTATACGTTACACGTTATACGTTATACGTTATACATTATGCGTTATACGTTTTACGTTATTCGTTATACGTTATACGTTATACGATATACGTTATACGTTATACGTTATACGTTATACGTTATACGTTATACGTTATACGTTATACGTTATACGTTATACGTTATACGTTATACGTTATACGTTATACGTTATACGCTATACATTATACGTTATACGTTATACGTTATACGTTATACGTTATACGTTATACGTTATACGTTATACGTTATACGTTGTACGTTATACGTTATAAGTTGTACGTTATACGATATACGTTATACGTTATTCTTTATACGTTCTTCGTTACACGTTATACGTTATACGTTATACGTTTTACGTTATTCGTTATACGTTATACGTTATACGATATACGTTACACGTTATACGTTATACGTTACACGTTATACGTTATACGTTATACTTTATACGTTATAGGTGTTACGTTATACGTTATACGTTATACGTTATTCGTAATACGTTATACGTGATACGTTATACGTTGTACGTTATACGTTATACGTTATACGTTATACGTTATACGCTATACATTATACGTTATACGTTATACATTACATGTTATACGTTATACGTTATGCGTTATACGTTGTACGATATTCGTTATACGTCATACGTTATTAGTTATACGTTATACGGTATTCGTTATACGTTGTACGTTATACGTTATACGTTATACGTTATACGTTATACGTTATACGTTATACGTTATACGTTATACGTTATACATTATGCGTTATACGTTTTACGTTATTCGTTATACGTTATACGTTATACGATATACGTTATACGTTATACGTTATACGTTATACGTTATACGTTATACGTTATACGTTATACGTTATACGTTATACGTTATACGTTATACGTTATACGTTATACGTTATACGTTATACGTTATACGTTATACGCTATACATTATACGTTATACGTTATACATTACATGTTATACGTTATACGTTATGCGTTATACGTTGTACGATATTCGTTATACGTCATACGTTATTAGTTATACGTTATACGGTATACGTTATACGTTGTACGTTATACGTTATACGTTATACGTTATACGTTATACGTTATACGTTATACGTTATACGTTGTACGTTATACGTTATAAGTTGTACGTTATACGATATACGTTATACGTCATTCTTTATACGTTCTTCGTTACACGTTATACGTTATACGTTATACGTTATACGTTATACGTTTTACGTTATTCGTTATACGTTATACGTTATACGATATACGTTACACGTTATACGTTATACGTTATACGTTATACGTTATACGTTATACGATATACGTTACACGTTATACGTTATACGTTATACGTTATACGTTATACGTTATACGTTATACGTTTTACGTTATTCGTTATACGTTATACGTTATACGATATACGTTACACGTTATACGTTATACGTTATACGTTATACGTTATACGTTATACGCTATACATTATACGTTATACGTAATACATTACATGTTATACGTTGTACGTTATACGTTATAAGTTGTACGTTATACGATATACGTTATACGTTATTCTTTATACGTTCTTCGTTACACGTTATACGTTATACGTTATACGTTATACGTTATACGTTTTACGTTATTCGTTATACGTTATACGTTATACGATATACGTTACACGTTATACGTTATACGTTATACGTTATACGTTATACGTTATACATTATACGTTATACGTTATACGTTATACGTTATACGTTATACGTTATACGTTATACGTTATACGTTATACGTTATACGTTATACGTTATACGTTATACGTTATACGATATACGTTATACGTTATACGTTATACGTTATACGTTATACGTTATACTTTATACGTTATACGTTATACGTTATACGTTATACGCTATACATTATACGTTACACGTAATACATTACATGTTATACGTTGTACGTTATACGTTATAAGTTGTACGTTATACGATATACGTTATACGTTATACGTTATACGTTATACGTTATACGTTATACGTTATACGTCATAGATTATACGTTATACGTTATACGTTATGCGTTATACGTTATGCGTTATACGTTATACGTTATACGTTATACGTTATACGTTATACGTTATACGTTATACGTTATGCGTTATACGTTATACGTTATTAGTTATACGTTATACGGTATACGTTATACGTTGTACGTTACATGTTATACATTATACGTTATACGTTATACGATATACGTTATACGTTATACGTTATACGTTATACGTTATACGTTATACGTTATACGTTGTACGTTATACGTTATACGTTATACGTTATACTTTATACGTTATACGTTATACGTTATACGTTATACGTTATACGTTATACGTTATACGTTATACGTTATTCGTTATACGTTGTACGTTATACGTTATAAGTTGTACGTTATACGATATACGTTATACGTTGTACGGTATACGTTATACGTTGTACGTTACATGTTATACGTTATACGTTATACGTTATACGTTATACGTTATACGTTATACGTTATACGTTATACGTTACACGTTATACGTCATAGGTCATACGTTATACGTTATACGTTATACGTTATACGTTATACGTTATACGTTATACGTTATACGTCATAGGTTATACGTTATACGTTATACGTTATGCGTTATACGTTATGCGTTATACGTTATACGTTATACGTTATACGTTATACGTTATACGTTATACGTTATGCGTTATACGTTATACGTTATTAGTTATACGTTATACGGTATACGTTATACGTTGTACGTTACATGTTATACATTATACGTTATACGTTATACGATATACGTTATACGTTATACGTTATACGTTATACGTTATACGTTATACGTTATACGTTATACGTTATACGTTATACGTTATACGTTATACGTTATACGTTATACGTTATACGTTATACGTTATACGTTATACGTTATACGTTATACGTTATACGTTATACGTTATACGTTATACGTTATACGTTATACGTTATTCGTTATACGTTATACGTTATACGTTATACGTTATACGTTATACGATATACGTTATACGTTATACGTTATACATTACATGTTATACGTTATACGTTATGCGTTATATGTTGTACGATATTCGTTATACGTCATACGTTATTAGTTGTACGTTATACGGTATTCGTTATACGTTGTACGTTATACGTTATACGTTATACGTTATACGTTATACGTTATACGTTATACGTTATACGTTATACGTTATACATTATGCGTTATACGTTTTACGTTATTCGTTATACGTTATACGTTATACGATATACGTTATACGCTATACATTATACGTTATACGTTATACATTACATGTTATACGTTATACGTTATGCGTTATACGTTGTACGATATTCGTTATACGTCATACGTTATTAGTTATACGTTATACGGTATACGTTATACGTTGTACGTTATACGTTATACGTTATACGTTATACGTTATACGTTATACGTTATACGTTATACGTTATACGTTGTACGTTATACGTTATAAGTTGTACGTTATACGATATACGTTATACGTCATTCTTTATACGTTCTTCGTTACACGTTATACGTTATACGTTATACGTTATACGTTTTACGTTATTCGTTATACGTTATACGTTATACGATATACGTTACACGTTATACGTTATACGTTATACGTTATACGTTATACGTTATACGTTATACTTTATACGTTATAGGTGTTACGTTATACGTTATACGTTATACGTTATTCGTAGTACGTTATACGTGATACATTATACGTTGTACGTTATACGTTATACATTATACGTTATACGCTATACATTATACGTTATACGTAATACATTACATGTTATACGTTGTACGTTATACGTTATAAGTTGTACGTTATACGATATACGTTATACGTTATTCTTTATACGTTCTTCGTTACACGTTATACGTTATACGTTATACGTTATACGTTTTACGTTATTCGTTATACGTTATACGTTATACGATATACGTTACACGTTATACGTTATACGTTATACGTTATACGTTATACTTTATACGTTATAGGTGTTACGTTATACGTTATACGTTATACGTTATACGCTATACATTATACGTTATACGTTATACATTACATGTTATACGTTATACGTTATGCGTTATACGTTGTACGATATTCGTTATACGTCATACGTTATTAGTTATACGTTATACGGTATACGTTATACGTTGTACGTTATACGTTATACGTTATACGTTATACGTTATACGTTATACGTTATACGTTATACGTTATACGTTATACGTTATACGTTATACGTTGTACGTTATACGTTATAAGTTGTACGTTATACGATATACGTTATACGTCATTCTTTATACGTTCTTCGTTACACGTTATACGTTATACGTTATACGTTATACGTTTTACGTTATTCGTTATACGTTATACGTTATACGTTATACGATATACGTTACACGTTATACGTTATACGTTATACGTTATACGTTATACGTTATACTTTATACGTTATAGGTGTTACGTTATACGTTATACGTTATACGTTATTCGTAATACGTTATACGTGATACGTTATACGTTGTACGTTATACGTTATACATTATACGTTATACGCTATACATTATACGTTATACGTAATACATTACATGTTATACGTTGTACGTTATACGTTATAAGTTGTACGTTATACGATATACGTTATACGTTATTCTTTATACGTTCTTGGTTACACGTTATACGTTATACGTTATACGTTATACGTTTTACGTTATTCGTTATACGTTATACGTTATACGATATACGTTACACGTTATACGTTATACGTTATACGTTATACGTTATACGTTATACTTTATACGTTATAGGTGTTACGTTATACGTTATACGTTATACGTTATTCGTAATACGTTATACGTGATACGTTATACGTTGTACGTTATACGTTATACGTTATACGTTATACGCTATACACTATACGTTATACGTTATACATTACATGTTATACGTTATACGTTATGCGTTATACGTTGTACGATATTCGTTATACGTCATACGTTATTAGTTATACGTTATACGGTATACGTTATACGTTGTACGTTATACGTTATACGTTATACGTTATACGTTATACGTTATACGTTATACGTTATACGTTATACGTTATACGTTATACGTTATACGTTATACGTTATACGTTATACGTTATACGTTATACGTTATACGTTATACGTTATACGTTATACGTTATACGTTATACGTTATACGTTATACGTTATACGTCACAGGTTATACGTTATATGTTATACGTTATACGTTATACGTTATACGTCATACGTTATACGTTATACGTTATACGTTATACGTTATACGTTATACGTTATACGTTATACGTTATACGTTAAACGTTATACGTTATACGTTATACGTTATACGTTATACGTTATACGTTATACGTTATACGTTATACGTTATACGTTATACGTTATACGTTATACGTTATACGTTATACGTTATACGTTATACGTTATACGTTATACGTTATACTTTATACGTTATACGTTATACGTTATACGTTATACGTTATACGTTATACGTTATACGTTATACGTTATACGTTATACGTTATACGTTGTACGTTATACGTTGTACGTTATACGTTATACGTTATACGTTACAAGTTATACGTTATACGTTATACGTTATACGTCATAGGTTATACGTTATACGTTATACGTTATACGTTATACGTTATACGTTATACGTTATACGTTATACTTTATACGTTATACGTTATACGTTAGACGTTATATGTCATAGGTTATACGTTATACGTTATACGTTATACGTTGTACGTTATACGTTATAAGTTGTACGTTATACGATATACGTTATACGTTATTCTTTATACGTTCTTCGTTACACGTTATACGTTATACGTTATACGTTTTACGTTATTCGTTATACGTTATACGTTATACGTTATACGTTATACGTTATACGTTATACGTTATACGTTATACGTTATACGTTATACGTTATACGTTATACGTTATACGTTATACGTTATACGTTATACGTTATACGTTATACGTTATACGTTATACGTTATACGTTATACGTTATACGTTATACGTTATACTTTATACATTATACGTTATACGTTATACGTTATACGTTATACGTTATACGTTATACTTTATACGTTATACGTTATACGTTATACGTTATACGTCATAGGTTATACGTTATACGTTATACGTCATACGTTATACGTCATACGTTATACGTTATACGTTATACGTTATACGTTATACGTTATACGTTATACGTTATACGTTATACGTTATACGTTATACGTTATACGTTATACGTTATACGTTATACGTTATACGTTATACGTTATACGTTATACGTTATACGCTATACATTATACGTTATACGTTATACGTTATACGTTATAAGTTATACGTTATACGTTATACGTTATACGTTATACGTTATACTTTATACGTTATAGGTGTTACGTTATACGTTATACATTATACGTTATACGTTATACGTTATACGTTATACGTTATACGTTATACTTTATACGTTATACGTTATACGTTATACGTTATACGTCATAGGTTATACGTTATACGTTATACGTCATACGTTATACGTCATACGTTATACGTTATACGATATACGTTATACGTTATACGGTATACGTTATACGTTGTACGTTATACGTTATACGTTATACGTTATACGTTATACGTTATACGTTATACGTTATACGTTATACGTTATACGTTATACGTTATACGTTATACGTTATACGTTATACGTTATACGTTATACGTTATACGTTATACGTTATACGTTATACGTTATACGTTATACGTTATACGTTGTACGTTATACGTTATACGTTATACGTTACAAGTTATACGTTATACGTTATACGTTATACGTTATACGTTATACGTTATAAGTTGTACGTTATACGATATACGTTATACGTTATTCTTTATACGTTCTTCGTTACACGTTATACGTTATACGTTATACGTTTTACGTTATTCGTTATACGTTATACGTTATACGTTATACGCTATACATTATACGTTATACGTTATACGTTATACGTTATACGTTATACCTTATACGTTATACGTTGTACGTTATACGTTGTACGTTATACGTTATAAGTTGTACGTTATACGATATACGTTATACGTTATTCTTTATACGTTCTTCGTTACACTTTATACGTTATACGTTATACGTTGTACGTTATACGTTATACGTTATACGTTACAAGTTATACGTTATACGTTATACGTTGTACGTTATACGTTATACGTTATACGTTATACGATATACGTTATACGTTATACGTTATACGTTATACGTTATACGTTATACGTTATACGTTATACGTTATACGTTATACGTTATACGTTATACGTTATACGCTATACATTATACGTTATACGTTATACGTTATACGTTATACGTTATACCTTATACGTTATACGTTGTACGTTATACGTTGTACGTTATACGTTATAAGTTGTACGTTATACGATATACGTTATACGTTATTCTTTATACGTTCTTCGTTACACGTTATACGTTATACGTTATACGTTGTACGTTATACGTTATACGTTATACGTTATACGTTATACGTTATACGTTATACGTTATACGTTATACGTTATACGTTATACGTTGTACGTTATACGTTATACGTTATACGTTATACGATATACGTTATACGTTATACGTTATACGTTATACGTTATACGTTATACGTTATACGTTATACGTTATACGTTATACGTTATACGTTATACGTTATACGTTATACGTTATACGTTATACGTTATACGTTATACGTTATACGTTATACGTTATACGTTATACGTTATACGTTATACGTTATACGTTATACGTTATACGTTATACGTTATACATTATGCGTTATACGTTTTACGTTATTCGTTATACGTTATACGTTATACGATATACGTTATACGTTATACGTTATACGTTATACGTTATACGTTATACGTTATACGTTATACGTTATACGTTGTACGTTATACGTTATACGTTATACGTTATACGATATACGTTATACGTTATACGTTATACATTACATGTTATACGTTATACGTTATGCGTTATACGTTGTACGATATTCGTTATACGTCATACGTTATTAGTTATACGTTATACGGTATTCGTTATACGTTGTACGTTATACGTTATACGTTATACGTTATACGTTATACGTTATACGTTATACGTTATACGTTATACGTTATACATTATGCGTTATACGTTTTACGTTATTCGTTATACGTTATACGTTATACGATATACGTTATACGCTATACATTATACGTTATACGTTATACATTACATGTTATACGTTATACGTTATGCGTTATACGTTGTACGATATTCGTTATACGTCATACGTTATTAGTTATACGTTATACGGTATACGTTATACGTTGTACGTTATACGTTATACGTTATACGTTATACGTTATACGTTATACGTTATACGTTATACGTTATACGTTGTACGTTATACGTTATAAGTTGTACGTTATACGATATACGTTATACGTCATTCTTTATACGTTCTTCGTTACACGTTATACGTTATACGTTATACGTTATACGTTTTACGTTATTCGTTATACGTTATACGTTATACGATATACGTTACACGTTATACGTTATACGTTATACGTTATACGTTATACGTTATACGTTATACGTTATACTTTATACGTTATAGGTGTTACGTTATACGTTATACGTTATACGTTATTCGTAGTACGTTATACGTGATACATTATACGTTGTACGTTATACGTTATACATTATACGTTATACGCTATACATTATACGTTATACGTAATACATTACATGTTATACGTTGTACGTTATACGTTATAAGTTGTACGTTATACGATATACGTTATACGTTATTCTTTATACGTTCTTCGTTACACGTTATACGTTATACGTTATACGTTATACGTTTTACGTTATTCGTTATACGTTATACGTTATACGATATACGTTACACGTTATACGTTATACGTTATACGTTATACGTTATACTTTATACGTTATAGGTGTTACGTTATACGTTATACGTTATACGTTATACGCTATACATTATACGTTATACGTTATACATTACATGTTATACGTTATACGTTATGCGTTATACGTTGTACGATATTCGTTATACGTCATACGTTATTAGTTATACGTTATACGGTATACGTTATACGTTGTACGTTATACGTTATACGTTATACGTTATACGTTATACGTTATACGTTATACGTTATACGTTATACGTTATACGTTGTACGTTATACGTTATAAGTTGTACGTTATACGATATACGTTATACGTCATTCTTTATACGTTCTTCGTTACACGTTATACGTTATACGTTATACGTTATACGTTTTACGTTATTCGTTATACGTTATACGTTATACGTTATACGTTATACGTTATACTTTATACGTTATAGGTGTTACGTTATACGTTATACGTTATACGTTATTCGTAATACGTTATACGTGATACGTTATACGTTGTACGTTATACGTTATACGTTATACGTTATACGCTATACACTATACGTTATACGTTATACATTACATGTTATACGTTATACGTTATGCGTTATACGTTGTACGATATTCGTTATACGTCATACGTTATTAGTTATACGTTATACGGTATACGTTATACGTTGTACGTTATACGTTATACGTTATACGTTATACGTTATACGTTATACGTTATACGTTATACGTTATACGTTATACGTTATACGTTATACGTTATACGTTATACGTTATACGTTATACGTTATACGTTATACGTTATACGTTATACGTTATACGTTATACGTTATACGTTAAACGTTATACGTTATACGTTATACGTTATACGTTATACGTTATACGTTATACGTTATACGTTATACGTTATACGTTATACGTTATACGTTATACGTTATACGTTATACGTTATACGTTATACGTTGTACGTTATACGTTATACGTTATACGTTATACGTTATACGTTATACGCTATACGTTATACGTTATACGTTATACGTTATACGTTATACGTTATACGCTATACGTTATACGTTATACGTTATACATTACATGTTATACGTTATACGTTATACGTTATACGTTATACGTTATACGTTATACGTTATACGTTATACGTTATACGTTATACGTTATACGTTATACGTTATACGTTATACGTTATACGTTATACGTTATACGTTATACGTTATACGTTATACGTTATACGTTATACGTTATACGTTATACGTTATACGTTATACGTTAAACGTTATACGTTATACGTTATACGTTATACGTTATACGTTATACGTTATACGTTATACGTTATACGTTATACGTTATACGTTATACGTTATACGTTATACGTTATACGTTATACGTTATACGTTATACGTTATACGTTATACGTTATACGTTATACGCTACACATTATACGTTATACGTTATACGTTATACGTTATACGTTATACGCTATACGTTATACGTTATACGTTATACATTACATGTTATACGTTATACGTTATACGTTATACGTTATACGTTATACGTTATACGTTATACGTTATACGTTATACGTTATACGTTATACGTTATACGTTATACGTTATACGTTATACGTTATACGTTATACGTTATACGTTATACGTTATACGTTATACGTTATACGTTATACGTTATACGTTATACGTTATACATTACATGTTATACGTTATACGTTATACGTTATACGATATACGTTATACGTTATACGTTATACGTTATACTTTATAGGTTATACGTTATACGTTATACGTTATACGTTATACGTTATACGTTATACGTTATACGTTATACGTTATACGTTATACGTTATACGTTATACGTTATAGGTTATACGTTATACGTTATACGTTATACGTTATAAGTTATACGTTATACGTCATAGGTTATACGTTGAACGTTATACGTTATACGTAGTATGTAATGCGTCTTACGTTTTACGTTATTCGTTTTACGTTATACGTGATACGTTATACGTTATACGTTATACGTTATACGTTATACGTTATACGTTATACGTTATACGTTATACGTTATACGTTATACGTTATACGTTATACGTTATACGTTATACGTTATACGTTATACGTTATACGTTATACGTTGTACGTTATACGTTGTACGTTATACGTTGTACGTTATACGTTATACGTTATACGTTATACGTTATACGTTATACGTTAGACGTTATTTGTTATACGTTATACGTTATACGTTATACGTTATACGTTATACGTTATACGTCATACGTTATACGTTATACGTTATACGTTATACGTTATACGTAATACGTTATACGTTATACGTTATACGTTATACGTTATACGTTATACGTTATACGTTATACGTTATACGTTACACGTTATACGTTATACGTTATACGTTATACGTTGTACGTTATACGTTATAAGTTGTACGTTATACGATATACGTTATACGTTATTCGTTATACGTACTTCGTTACACGTTATACTTTATACGTTATACGTTATACGTTATACGTCATAGGTTATACGTTATACGTTATACGTTATACGGTATACGGTATACGTTACACGTCATACGTTATACGTTATACGTTATACGTTATACGTTATACGTTATACGTTATACGTTACACGTTATACGTTATACGTTATACGTTATACGTTATACGTTATACGTTATACGTTATACATTATGCGTTATACGTTTTACGTTATTCGTTATACGTTATACGTTATACGTTATACGTTATACGTTATACGTTATACGTTATACGTTATACGTTATACGTTATACGTTATACGTTATACGTTATACGTTATACGTTATACGTTATACGTTATACGTTATACGTTATACGTTATACGTTATAGGTTATACGTTATACGTTATACGTTATACGTTATACGTTACAAGTTATACGTTATACGTCATAGGTTATACGTTGAACGTTATACTTTATACGTAGCATGTAATGCGTCATACGTTTTACGTTATTCGTTATACGTTTTTCGTTACAAGTTATACGTTATACGATATACGTTATACGTCATAGGTTATACGTTATACGTTATACGTTATACGTTATACGTTATACATTATGCGTTATACGTTTTACGTTATTCGTTATACGTTATACGTTATACGATATACGTTATACGTTATACGTTATACGTTATACGTTATACGTTATACGTTATACGTTATACGTTATACGTTATACGTTATACGTTATACGTTATACGTTATACGTTATACGTTATACGTTATACGTTATACGTTATACGTTATACGTTACACGTTATACGTTATACGTTATACGTTATACGTTATACGTTATACGTTATACGTTATACGTTATACGTTATACGTTATACGCTATACGTTATACGCTATACATTATACGTTATACGTTATACATTACATGTTATACGTTATACGTTATGCGTTAAACGTTGTACGATATTCGTTATACGTCATACGTTATTAGTTATACGTTATACGGTATACGTTATACGTTGTACGTTATACGTTACACGTTATACGTTATACGTTATACGTTACACGTTATACGTTATACGTTATACGTTATACATTATGCGTTATACGTTTTACGTTATTCGTTATACGTTATACGTTATACGATATACGTTATACGTTATACGTTATACGTTATACGTTATACGTTATACGTTATACGTTATACGTTATACGTTATACGTTATACGTTATACGTTATACGTTATACGTTATACGTTATACGTTATACGTTATACGTTATACGTTATACGTTATACGTTATACGTTATACGTTAAACGTTATACGTTATACGTTATACGTTATACGTTATACGTTATACGTTATACGTTATACGTTATACGTTATACGTTATACGTTATACGTTATACGTTATACGTTATACGTTATACGTTATACGTTATACGTTATACGTTATACGTTATACGTTATACGTTATACGCTATACATTATACGTTATACGTTATACGTTATACGTTATACGTTATACGCTATACGTTATACGTTATACGTTATACATTACATGTTATACGTTATAAGTTATACGTTATACGTTATACGTTATACGTTATACGTTATACGTTATACGTTATACGTTATACGTTATACGTTATACGTTATACGTTATACGTTATACGTTATACGTTATACGTTATACGTTATACGTTATACGTTATACGTTATACGTTATACGTTATACGTTATACGTTATACGTTATACGTTAAACGTTATACGTTATACGTTATACGTTATACGTTATACGTTATACGTTATACGTTATACGTTATACGTTATACGTTATACGTTATACGTTATACGTTATACGTTATACGTTATACGTTATACGTTATACGTTATACGTTATACGTTATACGTTATACGTTATACGTTATACGCTACACATTATACGTTATACGTTATACGTTATACGTTATACGCTATACGTTATACGTTATACGTTATACATTACATGTTATACGTTATACGTTATACGTTATACGTTATACGTTATACGTTATACGTTATACGTTATACGTTATACGTTATACGTTATACGTTATACGTTATACGTTATACGTTATACGTTATACGTTATACGTTATACGTTATACATTACATGTTATACGTTATACGTTATACGTTATACGATATACGTTATACGTTATACGTTATACTTTATAGGTTATACGTTATACGTTATACGTTATACGTTATACGTTATACGTTATACGTTATACGTTATACGTTATACGTTATACGTTATACGTTATAGGTTATACGTTATACGTTATACGTTATACGTTATAAGTTATACGTTATACGTCATAGGTTATACGTTGAACGTTATACGTTATACGTAGTATGTAATGCGTCTTACGTTTTACGTTATTCGTTTTACGTTATACGTGATACGTTATACGTTATACGTTATACGTTATACGTTATACGTTATACGTTATACGTTATACGTTATACGTTATACGTTATACGTTATACGTTATACGTTATACGTTATACGTTATACGTTATACGTTATACGTTATACGTTGTACGTTATACGTTGTACGTTATACGTTATACGTTATACGTTATACGTTATACGTTAGACGTTATTTGTTATACGTTATACGTTATACGTTATACGTTATACGTTATACGTTATACGTCATACGTTATACGTTATACGTTATACGTTATACGTTATACGTAATACGTTATACGTTATACGTTATACGTTATACGTTATACGTTATACGTTATACGTTATACGTTATACGTTATACGTTAGACATTATACGTTATACGTTATACGTTATACGTTATACGTTATACGTTATACGTTGTACGTTATACGTTGTACGTTATACGTTATACGTTATACGTTATACGTTATACGTTAGACGTTATTTGTTATACGTTATACGTTATACGTTATACGTTATACGTTATACGTTATACGTCATACGTTATACGTTATACGTTATACGTTATACGTTATACGTAATACGTTATACGTTATACGTTATACGTTATACGTTATACGTTATACGTTATACGTTATACGTTATACGTTATACGTTATACGTTATACGTTGTACGTTATACGTTATAAGTTGTACGTTATACGATATACGTTATACGTTATTCGTTATACGTACTTCGTTACACGTTATACTTTATACGTTATACGTTATACGTTATACGTCATAGGTTATACGTTATACGTTATACGTTATACGGTATACGGTATACGTTACACGTCATACGTTATACGTTATACGTTATACGTTATACGTTATACGTTATACGTTATACGTTACACGTTATACGTTATACGTTATACGTTATACGTTATACGTTATACGTTATACGTTATACGTTATACATTATGCGTTATACGTTTTACGTTATTCGTTATACGTTATACGTTATACGTTATACGTTATACGTTATACGTTATACGTTATACGTTATACGTTATACGTTATACGTTATACGTTATACGTTATACGTTATACGTTATACGTTATACGTTATACGTTATACGTTATACGTTATACGTTATACGTTATAGGTTATACGTTATACGTTATACGTTATACGTTATACGTTATAGGTTATACGTTATACGTTATACGTTATACGTTATAAGTTATACGTTATACGTCATAGGTTATACGTTGAACGTTATACGTTATACGTAGTATGTAATGCGTCTTACGTTTTACGTTATTCGTTTTACGTTATACGTTATACGTTATACGTTATTCGTTATACGTTATACGTTATACGTTATACGTTATACGTTATACATTACATGTTATACGTTATACGTTATACGTTATACGATATACGTTATACGTTATACGTTATACTTTATAGGTTATACGTTATACGTTATACGTTATACGTTATACGTTATACGTTATACGTTATACGTTATACGTTATACGTTATACGTTATACGTTATAGGTTATACGTTATACGTTATACGTTATACGTTATAAGTTATACGTTATACGTCATAGGTTATACGTTGAACGTTATACGTTATACGTAGTATGTAATGCGTCTTACGTTTTACGTTATTCGTTTTACGTTATACGTGATACGTTATACGTTATACGTTATACGTTATACGTTATACGTTATACGTTATACGTTATACGTTATACGTTATACGTTATACGTTATACGTTATACGTTATACGTTATACGTTATACGTTATACGTTATACGTTATACGTTGTACGTTATACGTTGTACGTTATACGTTATACGTTATACGTTATACGTTATACGTTAGTTGTTATACGTTATACGTTATACGTTATACGTTATACGTTATACGTTATACGTCATACGTTATACGTTATACGTTATACGTTATACGTTATACGTAATACGTTATACGTTATACGTTATACGTTATACGTTATACGTTATACGTTATACGTTATACGTTATACGTTACACATTATACGTTATACGTTATACGTTATACGTTATACGTTATACGTTATACGTTGTACGTTATACGTTGTACGTTATACGTTATACGTTATACGTTATACGTTATACGTTAGACGTTATTTGTTATACGTTATACGTTATACGTTATACGTTATACGTTATACGTTATACGTCATACGTTATACGTTATACGTTATACGTTATACGTTATACGTAATACGTTATACGTTATACGTTATACGTTATACGTTATACGTTATACGTTATACGTTATACGTTATACGTTATACGTTATACGTTATACGTTGTACGTTATACGTTATAAGTTGTACGTTATACGATATACGTTATACGTTATTCGTTATACGTACTTCGTTACACGTTATACTTTATACGTTATACGTTATACGTTATACGTCATAGGTTATACGTTATACGTTATACGTTATACGGTATACGGTATACGTTACACGTCATACGTTATACGTTATACGTTATACGTTATACGTTATACGTTATACGTTATACGTTACACGTTATACGTTATACGTTATACGTTATACGTTATACGTTATACGTTATACGTTATACATTATGCGTTATACGTTTTACGTTATTCGTTATACGTTATACGTTATACGTTATACGTTATACGTTATACGTTATACGTTATACGTTATACGTTATACGTTATACGTTATACGTTATACGTTATACGTTATACGTTATACGTTATACGTTATACGTTATACGTTATACGTTATACGTTATACGTTATAGGTTATACGTTATACGTTATACGTTATACGTTATACGTTACAAGTTATACGTTATACGTCATAGGTTATACGTTGAACGTTATACTTTATACGTAGCATGTAATGCGTCATACGTTTTACGTTATTCGTTATACGTTTTTCGTTACAAGTTATACGTTATACGTTATACGTTACACGTTATACGTTATACGTTATACGTTATACGTTATACGTTATACGTTATACGTTATACGTTATACATTATGCGTTATACGTTTTACGTTATTCGTTATACGTTATACGTTATACGTTATACGTTATACGTTATACGTTATACGTTATACGTTATACGTTATACGTTATACGTTATACGTTATACGTTATACGTTATACGTTATACGTTATACGTTATACGTTATACGTTATACGTTATACGTTATACGTTATAGGTTATACGTTATACGTTATACGTTATACGTTATACGTTACAAGTTATACGTTATACGTCATAGGTTATACGTTGAACGTTATACTTTATACGTAGCATGTAATGCGTCATACGTTTTACGTTATTCGTTATACGTTTTTCGTTACAAGTTATACGTTATACGATATACGTTATACGTCATAGGTTATACGTTATACGTTATACGTTATACGTTATACGTTATACATTATGCGTTATACGTTTTACGTTATTCGTTTATACGTTATACGTTATACGTTATACATTATACGTTATACGTTATACGTTATACGTTATACGTTATACGTTATACGTTATACGTTATACGTTATACGTTATACGTTATACGTTATACGTTATACGTTATACGTTATACGTTATACGTTATACGTTATACGTTATACGTTATACGTTATACGTTATACGTTACACGTTATACGTTATACGTTATACGTTATACGTTATACGTTATACGTTATACGTTATACGTTATACGTTATACGTTATACGCTATACGTTATACGCTATACATTATACGTTATACGTTATACATTACATGTTATACGTTATACGTTATGCGTTAAACGTTGTACGATATTCGTTATACGTCATACGTTATTAGTTATACGTTATACGGTATACGTTATACGTTGTACGTTATACGTTACACGTTATACGTTATACGTTATACGTTATACGTTATACGTTATACGTTATACGTTATACATTATGCGTTATACGTTTTACGTTATTCGTTATACGTTATACGTTATACGATATACGTTATACGTTATACGTTATACGTTATACGTTATACGTTATACGTTATACGTTATACGTTATACGTTATACGTTATACGTTATACGTTATACGTTATACGTTATACGTTATACGTTATACGTTATACGCTATACATTATACGTTATACGTTATACATTACATGTTATACGTTATACGTTATGCGTTAAACGTTGTACGATATTCGTTATACGTCATACGTTATTAGTTATACGTTATACGGTATACGTTATACGTTGTACGTTATACGTTACACGTTATACGTTATACGTTATACGTTATACGTTATACGTTGTACATTATACGTTATAAGTTGTACGTTATACGATATACGTTATACGTTATTCTTTATACGTTCTTCGTTACACGTTATACGTTATACGTTATACGTTATACGTTTTACGTTATTCGTTATACGTTATACGTTATACGATATACGTTACACGTTATACGTTATACGTTATACGTTATACGTTATACTTTATACGTTATAGGTGTTACGTTATACGTTATACGTTATACGTTATTCGTAATACGTTATACGTGATACGTTATACGTTGTACGTTATACGTTATACGTTATACGTTATACGCTATACATTATACGTTATACGTTATACATTACATGTTATACGTTGTACGTTATACGTTATAAGTTGTACGTTATACGATATACGTTATACGTTATTCTTTATACGTTCTTCGTTACACGTTATACGTTATACGTTATACTTTATACGTTTTACGTTATTCGTTATACGTTATACGTTATACGATATACGTTACACGTTATACGATATACGTTATACGTTATACGTTATACTTTATACGTTATAGGTGTTACGTTATACGTTATACGTTATACGTTATTCGTAATACGTTATACGTGATACGTTATACGTTGTACGTTATACGTTATACGTTATACGTTATACGCTATACACTATACGTTATACGTTATACATTACATGTTATACGTTATACGTTATGCGTTATACGTTGTACGATATTCGTTATACGTCATACGTTATTAGTTATACGTTATACGGTATACGTTATACGTTGTACGTTATACGTTATACGTTATACGTTATACGTTATACGTTATACGTTATACGTTATACGTTATACGTTATACGTTATACGTTATACGTTATACGTTATACGTTATACGTTATACGTTATACGTTATACGTTATACGTTATACGTTATACGTTATACGTTAATCGTTATACGTTATACGTTATACGTTATACGTTATACGTTATACGTTATACGTTACACGTTATACGTTATACGTTATACGTTATACGTTATACGTTATACGTTATACGTTATACGTTATACGTTATACGTTATACGTTATACGTTATACGTTATACGCTATACATTATACGTTATACGTTATACGTTATACGTTATACGTTATACGCTATACGTTATACGTTATACGTTATACATTACATGTTATACGTTATACGTTATACGTTATACGTTATACGTTATACGTTATACGTTATACGTTATACGTTATACGTTATACGTTATACGTTATACGTTATACGTTATACGTTATACGTTATACGTTATACGTTATACGTTATACATTACATGTTATACGTTATACGTTATACGTTATACGATATACGTTATACGTTATACGTTATACTTTATAGGTTATACGTTATACGTTATACGTTATACGTTATACGTTATACGTTATACGTTATACGTTGTACGTTATACGTTGTACGTTATACGTTATACGTTATACGTTATACGTTAGACGTTATTTGTTATACGTTATACGTTATACGTTATACGTTATACGTTATACGTTATACGTCATACGTTATACGTTATACGTTATACGTTATACGTTATACGTAATACGTTATACGTTATACGTTATACGTTATACGTTATACGTTATACGTTATACGTTATACGTTATACGTTACACGTTATACGTTATACGTTATACGTTATACGTTGTACGTTATACGTTATAAGTTGTACGTTATACGATATACGTTATACGTTATTCGTTATACGTACTTCGTTACACGTTATACTTTATACGTTATACGTTATACGTTATACGTTATACGTCATAGGTTATACGTTATACGTTATACGTTATACGGTATACGGTATACGTTACACGTCATACGTTATACGTTATACGTTATACGTTATACGTTATACGTTATACGTTATACGTTATACGTTATACGTTATACGTTATACGTTATACGTTATACGTTATACGTTATACGTTATACGTTATACGTTATACGTTATACGTTATACGTTATACGTTATACGTTATACGTTATACGTTATACGTTATACGTTATACGTTATACGTTATACGTTATACGTTATAGGTTATACGTTATACGTTATACGTTATACGTTATAGTTATACGTCATAGGTTATACGTTGAACGTTATACGTTATACGTAGTATGTAATGCGTCATACGTTTTACGTTATTCGTTATACGTTATACGTTATACGTTATACGTTATACGTTATACGTTATACGTTATATGTTATACGTTATACGTTATACGTTATACGTTATACGTTATACGTTATACGTTATACGTTATACGTTATACGTTATACGTTATACGTTATACGTTATACGTTATACGTTATACGTTATACGTTATACGTTATACGTTATACGTTATACGTTATACGTTATACGTTATACGTTATACGTTATACGTTATACGTTATACGTTATACGTTATACGTTATACGTTATACGTTATACGTTATAGGTTATACGTTATACGTTATACGTTATACGTTATACGTTACAAGTTATACGTTATACGTCATAGGTTATACGTTGAACGTTATACTTTATACGTAGCATGTAATGCGTCATACGTTTTACGTTATTCGTTATACGTTTTTCGTTACAAGTTATACGTTATACGATATACGTTATACGTCATAGGTTATACGTTATACGTTATACGTTATACGTTATACGTTATACATTATGCGTTATACGTTTTACGTTATTCGTTATACGTTATACGTTATACGATATACGTTATACGTTATACGTTATACGTTATACGTTATACGTTATACGTTATACGTTATACGTTATACGTTATACGTTATACGTTATACGTTATACGTTATACGTTATACGTTATACGTTATACGTTATACGTTATACGTTATACGTTATACGTTATACGTTATACGTTATACGTTATACGTTACACGTTATACGTTATACGTTATACGTTATACGTTGTACGTTATACGTTATAAGTTGTACGTTATACGATATACGTTATACGTTATTCGTTATACGTACTTCGTTACACGTTATACTTTATACGTTATACGTTATACGTTATACGTTATACGTCATAGGTTATACGTTATACGTTATACGTTATACGGTATACGGTATACGTTACACGTCATACGTTATACGTTATACGTTATACGTTATACGTTATACGTTATACGTTATACGTTTATACGTTATACGTTATACGTTATACGTTATACGTTATACGTTATACGTTATACGTTATACGTTATACGTTATACGTTATACGTTATACGTTATACGTTGTACGTTATACGTTGTACGTTTATACGTTTGTACGTTATACGTTATACGTTATACGTTATACGTTAGACGTTATTTGTTATACGTTATACGTTATACGTTATACGTTATACGTTATACGTTATACGTCATACGTTATACGTTATACGTTATACGTTATACGTTATACGTAATACGTTATACGTTATACGTTATACGTTATACGTTATACGTTATACGTTATACGTTATACGTTATACGTTACACGTTATACGTTATACGTTATACGTTATACGTTGTACGTTATACGTTTATAAGTTGTACGTTATACGATATACGTTATACGTTATTCGTTATACGTACTTCGTTACACGTTTATACTTTATACGTTATACGTTATACGTTATACGTTATACGTCATAGGTTATACGTTATACGTTATACGTTATACGGTATACGGTATACGTTACACGTCATACGTTATACGTTATACGTTATACGTTATACGTTATACGTTATACGTTATACGTTATACGTTATACGTTATACGTTATACGTTATACGTTATACGTTATACGTTATACGTTTATACGTTATACGTTATACGTTATACGTTATACGTTATACGTTATACGTTATACGTTATACGTTATACGTTATACGTTATACGTTATACGTTATACGTTATACGTTATACGTTATACGTTATACGTTATAGGTTATACGTTATACGTTATACGTTATACGTTATAAGTTATACGTTATACGTCATAGGTTTATACGTTGAACGTTATACGTTATACGTAGTATGTAATGCGTCATACGTTTTACGTTATTCGTTATACGTTATACGTTATACGATATACGTTATACGTTTTACGTTATACGTTATATGTTATACGTTATACGTTATACGTTATACGTTATACGTTATACGTTATACGTTATACGTTATACGTTATACGTTATACGTTATACGTTATACGTTAAACGTTATACGTTATACGTTATACGTTATACGTTATACGTTATACGTTATACGTTATACGTTATACGTTATACGTTATACGTTATACGTTATACGTTATACGTTATACGTTATACGTTATACGTTATACGTTATACGTTATACGTTATACGTTATACGTTATACGCTATACATTATACGTTATACGTTATACGTTATACGTTATACGTTATACGCTATACGTTATACGTTATACGTTATACATTACATGTTATACGTTATACGTTATACGTTATACGTTATACGTTATACGTTATACGTTATACGTTATACGTTATACGTTATACGTTATACGTTATACGTTATACGTTATACGTTATTACGTTATACGTTATACGTTATACGTTATACGTTATACGTTATACGTTATACGTTATACATTACATGTTATACGTTATACGTTATACGTTATACGATATACGTTATACGTTATACGTTATACTTTATAGGTTATACGTTATACGTTATACGATATACGTTATACGTTATACGTTATACGTTATACGTTATACGTTATACGTTATACGTTATACGTTATACGTTATAGGTTATACGTTATACGTTATACGTTATACGTTATAAGTTATACGTTATACGTCATAGGTTATACGTTGAACGTTATACGTTATACGTAGTATGTAATGCGTCTTACGTTTTACGTTATTCGTTTTACGTTATACGTGATACGTTATACGTTATACGTTATACGTTATACGTTAGAAGTTATACGTTATACGTTATACGTTATACGTTATACGTTATACGTTATACGTTATACGTTATACGTTATACGTTATACGTTATACGTTATACGTTATACGTTATACGTTGTACGTTATACGTTGTACGTTATACGTTATACGTTATACGTTATACGTTATACGTTAGACGTTATTTGTTATACGTTATACGTTATACGTTATACGTTATACGTTATACGTTATACGTCATACGTTATACGTTATACGTTATACGTTATACGTTATACGTAATACGTTATACGTTATACGTTATACGTTACACGTTATACGTTATACGTTATACGTTATACGTTATACGTTACACGTTATACGTTATACGTTATACGTTATACGTTGTACGTTATACGTTATAAGTTGTACGTTATACGATATACGTTATACGTTATTCGTTATACGTACTTCGTTACACGTTATACTTTATACGTTATACGTTATACGTTATACGTCATTGGTTATACGTTATACGTTATACGTTATACGGTATACGGTATACGTTACACGTCATACGTTATACGTTATACGTTATACGTTATACGTTATACGTTATACGTTATACGTTATACGTTATACGTTATACGTTATACGTTATACGTTATACGTTATACGTTATACGTTATACGTTATACGTTATACGTTATACGTTATACGTTATACGTTATACGTTATACGTTATACGTTATACGTTATACGTTATACGTTATACGTTATACGTTATACGTTATACGTTATACGTTATACGTTATACGTTATACGTTATACGTTATACGTTATACGTTATACGTTATACGTTATACGTTATACGTTATACGTTATACGTTATACGTTATACGTTATACGTTATACGTTATACGTTATACGTTATACGTTATACGTTATAGGTCATACGTTATACGTTATACGTTATACGTTATAAGTTATACGTTATACGTCATAGGTTATACGTTGAACGTTATACGTTATACGTAGTATGTAATGCGTCATACGTTTTACGTTATTCGTTATACGTTATACGTTATACGTTATACGTTATACGTTTTACGTTATACGTTATATGTTATACGTTATACGTTATACGTTATACGTTATACGTTATACGTTATACGTTATACGTTATACGTTATACGTTATACGTTATACGTTATACGTTATACGTTATACGTTATACGTTATACGTTATACGTTATACGTTATACGTTATACGTTATACGTTACACGTTATACGTTATACGTTATACGTTATACGTTATACGTTATACGTTATAGGTTATACGTTATACGTTATACGTTATACGTTATACGTTACAAGTTATACGTTATACGTCATAGGTTATACGTTGAACGTTATACTTTATACGTAGCATGTAATGCGTCATACGTTTTACGTTATTCGTTATACGTTTTTCGTTACAAGTTATACGTTATACGATATACGTTATACGTCATAGGTTATACGTTATGCGTTATACGTTATACGTTATACGTTATACATTATGCGTTATACGTTTTACGTTATTCGTTATACGTTATACGTTATACGATATACGTTATACGTTATACGTTATACGTTATACGTTATACGTTATACGTTATACGTTATACGTTATACGTTATACGTTATACGTTATACGTTATACGTTATACGTTATACGTTATACGTTATACGTTATACGTTATACGTTATACGTTATACGTTATACGTTATACGTTATACGTTATACGTTATACGTTATACGTTATACGTTATACGTTAAACGTTATACGTTATACGTTATACGTTATACGTTATACGTTATACGTTATACGTTATACGTTATACGTTATACGTTATACGTTAT
Organism: Ptiloglossa arizonensis; assembly: GCF_051014685.1. NCBI lineage: Eukaryota > Metazoa > Arthropoda > Insecta > Hymenoptera > Colletidae > Ptiloglossa > Ptiloglossa arizonensis. The sequence continues at coordinate 47,693 of NW_027479361.1, forward strand.
ACGTTATACGTTATACGTTATACATTACATGTTATACGTTATACGTTATACGTTATACGATATACGTTATACGTTATACGTTATACTTTATAGGTTATACGTTATACGTTATACGTTATACGTTATACGTTATACGTTATACGTTATACGTTATACATTACATGTTATACGTTATACGTTATACGTTATACGTTATACGTTATACATTACATGTTATACGTTATACGTTATACGTTATACGTTATACGTTATACGTTATACGTTATACGTTATACGTTATACGTTATACGTTATACGTTATACGTTATACGTTATACGTTATACGTTATACGTTATACGTTATACGTTATACGTTATACGTTATACGTTATACATTACATGTTATACGTTATACGTTATACGTTATACGATATACGTTATACGTTATACGTTATACTTTATAGGTTATACGTTATACGTTATACGATATACGTTATACGTTATACGTTATACGTTATACGTTATACGTTATACGTTATACGTTATACGTTATACGTTATAGGTTATACGTTATACGTTATACGTTATACGTTATAAGTTATACGTTATACGTCATAGGTTATACGTTGAACGTTATACGTTATACGTAGTATGTAATGCGTCTTACGTTTTACGTTATTCGTTTTACGTTATACGTGATACGTTATACGTTATACGTTATACGTTATACGTTAGAAGTTATACGTTATACGTTATACGTTATACGTTATACGTTATACGTTATACGTTATACGTTATACGTTATACGTTATACGTTATACGTTATACGTTCTACGTTATACGTTGTACGTTATACGTTGTACGTTATACGTTATACGTTATACGTTATACGTTATACGTTATACGTTAGACGTTATTTGTTATACGTTATACGTTATACGTTATACGTTATACGTTATACGTTATACGTCATACGTTATACGTTATACGTTATACGTTATACGTTATACGTAATACGTTATACGTTATACGTTATACGTTACACGTTATACGTTATACGTTATACGTTATACGTTACACGTTACACGTTATACGTTATACGTTATACGTTATACGTTGTACGTTATACGTTATAAGTTGTACGTTATACGATATACGTTATACGTTATTCGTTATACGTACTTCGTTACACGTTATACTTTATACGTTATACGTTATACGTTATACGTCATAGGTTATACGTTATACGTTATACGTTATACGGTATACGGTATACGTTACACGTCATACGTTATACGTTATACGTTATACGTTATACGTTATACGTTATACGTTATACGTTATACGTTATACGTTATACGTTATACGTTATACGTTATACGTTATACGTTATACGTTATACGTTATACGTTATACGTTATACGTTATACGTTATACGTTATACGTCATAGGTTATACGTTGAACGTTATACTTTATACGTAGCATGTAATGCGTCATACGTTTTACGTTATTCGTTATACGTTTTTCGTTACAAGTTATACGTTATACGATATACGTTATACGTCATAGGTTATACATTATACGTTATACGTTATACGTTATACGTTATACATTATGCGTTATACGTTTTACGTTATTCGTTATACGTTATACGTTATACGATATACGTTATACGTTATACGTTATACGTTATACGTTATACGTTATACGTTATACGTTATACGTTATACGTTATACGTTATACGTTATACGTTATACGTTATACGTTATACGTTATACGTTATACGTTATACGTTATACGTTATACGTTATACGTTATACGTTATACGTTATACGTTATACGTTATACGTTATACGTTATACGTTATACGTTAAACGTTATACGTTATACGTTATACGTTATACGTTATACGTTATACGTTATACGTTATACGTTATACGTTATACGTTATACGTTATACGTTATACGTTATACGTTATACGTTATACGTTATACGTTATACGTTATACGTTATACGTTATACGTTATACGTTATACGTTATACGCTATACATTATACGTTATACGTTATACGTTATACGTTATACGTTATACGCTATACGTTATACGTTATACGTTATACATTACATGTTATACGTTATACGTTATACGTTATACGTTATACGTTATACGTTATACGTTATACGTTATACGTTATACGTTATACGTTATACGTTATACGTTATACGTTATACGTTAAACGTTATACGTTATACGTTATACGTTATACGTTATACGTTATACGTTATACGTTATACGTTATACGTTATACGTTATACGTTATACGTTATACGTTATACGTTATACGTTATACGTTATACGTTATACGTTATACGTTATACGTTATACGTTATACGTTATACGTTATACGTTGTACGTTATACGTTGTACGTTATACGTTATACGTTATACGTTATACGTTATACGTTATACGTTAGACGTTATTTGTTATACGTTATACGTTATACGTTATACGTTATACGTTATACGTTATACGTCATACGTTATACGTTATACGTTATACGTTATACGTTATACGTAATACGTTATACGTTATACGTTATACGTTACACGTTATACGTTATACGTTATACGTTATACGTTACACGTTACACGTTATACGTTATACGTTATACGTTATACGTTGTACGTTATACGTTATAAGTTGTACGTTATACGATATACGTTATACGTTATTCGTTATACGTACTTCGTTACACGTTATACTTTATACGTTATACGTTATACGTTATACGTCATAGGTTATACGTTATACGTTATACGTTATACGGTATACGGTATACGTTATAAGTTATACGTTATACGTCATAGGTTATACGTTGAACGTTATACGTTATACGTAGTATGTAATGCGTCTTACGTTTTACGTTATTCGTTTTACGTTATACGTGATACGTTATACGTTATACGTTATACGTTATACGTTATACGTTATACGTTATACGTTATACGTTATACGTTATACGTTATACGTTATACGTTATACGTTATACGTTATACGTTATACGTTATACGTTATACGTTATACGTTATACGTTATACGTTATACGTTTTACGTTATACGTTATACGTTATACGTTATACGTTATACGTTATACGTTATACGTTATACGTTATACGTTATACGTTATACGTTATACGTTATACGTTATACGTTATACGTTATACGTTATACGTTATACGTTATACGTTATACGTTATACGTTATACGTTATACGTTATACGTTATACGTTATACGTTATACGTCATAGGTTATACGTTGAACGTTATACTTTATACGTAGCATGTAATGCGTCATACGTTTTACGTTATTCGTTATACGTTTTTCGTTACAAGTTATACGTTATACGATATACGTTATACGTCATAGGTTATACGTTATACGTTATACGTTATACGTTATACGTTATACATTATGCGTTATACGTTTTACGTTATTCGTTATACGTTATACGTTATACGATATACGTTATACGTTATACGTTATACGTTATACGTTATACGTTATACGTTATACGTTATACGTTATACGTTATACGTTATACGTTATACGTTATACGTTATACGTTATACGTTATACGTTATACGTTATGCGTTATACGTTATACGTTATACGTTATACGTTATACGTTATACGTTATACGTTATACGTTATACGTTATACGTTATACGTTAAACGTTATACGTTATACGTTATACGTTATACGTTATACGTTATACGTTATACGTTATACGTTATACGTTATACGTTATACGTTATACGTTATACGTTATACGTTATACGTTATACGTTATACGTTATACGTTATACGTTATACGTTATACGTTATACGCTATACATTATACGTTATACGTTATACGTTATACGTTATACGTTATACGCTATACGTTATACGTTATACGTTATACATTACATGTTATACGTTATACGTTATACGTTATACGTTATACGTTATACGTTATACGTTATACGTTATACGTTATACGTTATACGTTATACGTTATACGTTATACGTTATACGTTATACGTTATACGTTATACGTTATACGTTATACGTTATACGTTATACGTTATACGTTATACATTACATGTTATACGTTATACGTTATACGTTATACGATATACGTTATACGTTATACGTTATACTTTATAGGTTATACGTTATACGTTATACGATATACGTTATACGTTATACGTTATACGTTATACGTTATACGTTATACGTTATACGTTATACGTTATACGTTATAGGTTATACGTTATACGTTATACGTTATACGTTATAAGTTATACGTTATACGTCATAGGTTATACGTTGAACGTTATACGTTATACGTAGTATGTAATGCGTCTTACGTTTTACGTTATTCGTTTTACGTTATACGTGATACGTTATACGTTATACGTTATACGTTATACGTTAGAAGTTATACGTTATACGTTATACGTTATACGTTATACGTTATACGTTATACGTTATACGTTATACGTTATACGTTATACGTTATACGTTATACGTTATACGTTATACGTTATACGTTGTACGTTATACGTTGTACGTTATACGTTATACGTTATACGTTATACGTTATACGTTAGACGTTATTTGTTATACGTTATACGTTATACGTTATACGTTATACGTTATACGTTATACGTCATACGTTATACGTTATACGTTATACGTTATACGTTATACGTAATACGTTATACGTTATACGTTATACGTTACACGTTATACGTTATACGTTATACGTTATACGTTATACGTTACACGTTATACGTTATACGTTATACGTTATACGTTGTACGTTATACGTTATAAGTTGTACGTTATACGATATACGTTATACGTTATTCGTTATACGTACTTCGTTACACGTTATACTTTATACGTTATACGTTATACGTTATACGTCATAGGTTATACGTTATACGTTATACGTTATACGGTATACGGTATACGTTACACGTCATACGTTATACGTTATACGTTATACGTTATACGTTATACGTTATACGTTATACGTTATACGTTATACGTTATACGTTTTACGTTATACGTTATACGTTATACGTTATACGTTATACGTTATACGTTATACGTTATACGTTATACGTTATACGTTATACGTTATACGTTATACGTTATACGTTATACGTTATACGTTCTACGTTATACGTTATACGTTATACGTTATACGTTATAGGTTATACGTTATACGTTATACGTTATACGTTATAAGTTATACGTTATACGTCATAGGTTATACGTTGAACGTTATACGTTATACGTAGTATGTAATGCGTCATACGTTTTACGTTATTCGTTATACGTTATACGTTATACGTTATACGTTATACGTTATACGTTATATGTTATACGTTATACGTTATACGTTATACGTTATACGTTATACGTTATACGTTATACGTTATACGTTATACGTTATACGTTATACGTTATACGTTATACGTTATACGTTATACGTTATACGTTATACGTTATACGTTATACGTTATACGTTATACGTTATACGTTATACGTTATACGTTATACGTTATACGTTATACGTTATACGTTATACGTTATACGTTATACGTTATACGTTATACGTTATACGTTATACGTTATACGTTATACGTTATACGTTATACGTTATACGTTATACGTTATACGTTATACGTTATACGTTATACGTTATACGTTATACGTTATACGTTATACGTTATACGTTATACGTTATACGTTATACGTTATACGTTATACGTTATACGTTATACGTTATACGTTATACGTTATACGTTATACGTTATACGTTATACGTTATACGTTATACGTTATACGTTATACGTTATACGTTATACGTTATACGTTATACGTTATACGTTATACGTTATACGTTATACGTTATACGTTATACGTTATACGTTATACGTTATACGTTATACGTTATACGTTATAGGTTATACGTTATACGTTATACGTTATACGTTATAAGTTATACGTTATACGTCATACGTTATACGTTATACGTTATACGTTATACGTTATACGTTATACGTTATACGTTATACGTTATACGTTATACGTTATACGTTATACGTTATACGTTATACGTTATACGTTATACGTTATACGTTATACGTTATACGTTATACGTTATACGTTATACGTTATACGTTATACGTTATACGTTATACGTTATACGTTATACGTTATAGGTTATACGTTATACGTTATACGTTATACGTTATAAGTTATACGTTATACGTCATAGGTTATACGTTGAACGTTATACGTTATACGTAGTATGTAATGCGTTATACGTAGTATGTAATGCGTCATACGTTTTACGTTATTCGTTATACGTTATACGTTATACGTTTTACGTTATACGTTATATGTTATACGTTATACGTTATACGTTATACGTTATACGTTATACGTTATACGTTATACGTTATACGTTATACGTTATACGTTATACGTTATACGTTATACGTTATACGTTATACGTTATACGTTATACGTTATACGTTATACGTTATACGTTATACGTTATACGTTATACGTTATACGTTATACGTTATACGTTATACGTTATACGTTATACGTTATACGTTATACGTTATACGTTATACGTTATAGGTTATACGTTATACGTTATACGTTATACGTTATACGTTACAAGTTATACGTTATACGTCATAGGTTATACGTTGAACGTTATACTTTATACGTAGCATGTAATGCGTCATACGTTTTACGTTATTCGTTATACGTTTTTCGTTACAAGTTATACGTTATACGATATACGTTATACGTCATAGGTTATACGTTATACGTTATACGTTATACGTTATACGTTATACATTATGCGTTATACGTTTTACGTTATTCGTTATACGTTATAAGTTATACGTTATACGTCATAGGTTATACGTTGAACGTTATACGTTATACGTAGTATGTAATGCGTCATACGTTTTACGTTATTCGTTATACGTTATACGTTATACGTTATACGTTATACGTTATACGTTATATGTTATACGTTATACGTTATACGTTATACGTTATACGTTATACGTTATACGTTATACGTTATACGTTATACGTTATACGTTATACGTTATACGTTATACGTTATACGTTATACGTTATACGTTATACGTTATACGTTATACGTTATACGTTATACGTTATACGTTATACGTTATACGTTATACGTTATACGTTATACGTTATACGTTATACGTTATACGTTATACGTTATACGTTATACGTTATACGTTATACGTTATACGTTATACGTTATACGTTATACGTTATACGTTATACGTTATACGTTATACGTTATACGTTATACGTTATACGTTATACGTTATACGTTATACGTTATACGTTATACGTTATACGTTATACGTTATACGTTATACGTTATACGTTATACGTTATACGTTATACGTTATACGTTATACGTTATACGTTATACGTTATACGTTATACGTTATACGTTATACGTTATACGTTATACGTTATAGGTTATACGTTATACGTTATACGTTATACGTTATAAGTTATACGTTACACGTCATACGTTATACGTTATACGTTATACGTTATACGTTATACGTTATACGTTATACGTTATACGTTATACGTTATACGTTATACGTTATACGTTATACGTTATACGTTATACGTTATACGTTATACGTTATACGTTATACGTTATACGTTATACGTTATACGTTATACGTTATACGTTATACGTTATACGTTATACGTTATACGTTATACGTTATAGGTTATACGTTATACGTTATACGTTATACGTTATAAGTTATACGTTATACGTCATAGGTTATACGTTGAACGTTATACGTTATACGTAGTATGTAATGCGTCATACGTTTTACGTTATTCGTTATACGTTATACGTTATACGTTATACGTTATACGTTTTACGTTATACGTTATATGTTATACGTTATACGTTATACGTTATACGTTATACGTTATACGTTATACGTTATACGTTATACGTTATACGTTATACGTTATACGTTATACGTTATACGTTATACGTTATACGTTATACGTTATACGTTATACGTTATACGTTATACGTTATACGTTATACGTTATACGTTATACGTTATACGTTATACGTTATACGTTATACGTTATACGTTATACGTTATACGTTATACGTTATACGTTATAGGTTATACGTTATACGTTATACGTTATACGTTATACGTTACAAGTTATACGTTATACGTCATAGGTTATACGTTGAACGTTATACTTTATACGTAGCATGTAATGCGTCATACGTTTTACGTTATTCGTTATACGTTTTTCGTTACAAGTTATACGTTATACGATATACGTTATACGTCATAGGTTATACGTTATACGTTATACGTTATACGTTATACGTTATACATTATGCGTTATACGTTTTACGTTATTCGTTATACGTTATACGTTATACGATATACGTTATACGTTATACGTTATACGTTATACGTTATACGTTATACGTTATACGTTATACGTTATACGTTATACGTTATACGTTATACGTTATACGTTATACGTTATACGTTATACGTTATACGTTATACGTTATACGTTATACGTTATACGTTATACGTTATACGTTATACGTTATACGTTATACGTTATACGTTATACGTTATACGTTATACGTTAAACGTTATACGTTATACGTTATACGTTATACGTTATACGTTATACGTTATACGTTATACGTTATACGTTATACGTTATACGTTATACGTTATACGTTATACGTTATACATTACATGTTATACGTTATACGTTATACGTTATACGATATACGTTATACGTTATACGTTATACTTTATAGGTTATACGTTATACGTTATACGTTATACGTTATACGTTATACGTTATACGTTATACGTTATACATTACATGTTATACGTTATACGTTATACGTTATACGTTATACGTTATACATTACATGTTATACGTTATACGTTATACGTTATACGTTATACGTTATACGTTATACGTTATACGTTATACGTTATACGTTATACGTTATACGTTATACGTTATACGTTATACGTTATACGTTATACGTTATACGTTATACGTTATACGTTATACATTACATGTTATACGTTATACGTTATACGTTATACGATATACGTTATACGTTATACGTTATACTTTATAGGTTATACGTTATACGTTATACGATATACGTTATACGTTATACGTTATACGTTATACGTTATACGTTATACGTTATACGTTATACGTTATACGTTATAGGTTATACGTTATACGTTATACGTTATACGTTATAAGTTATACGTTATACGTCATAGGTTATACGTTGAACGTTATACGTTATACGTAGTATGTAATGCGTCTTACGTTTTACGTTATTCGTTTTACGTTATACGTGATACGTTATACGTTATACGTTATACGTTATACGTTAGAAGTTATACGTTATACGTTATACGTTATACGTTATACGTTATACGTTATACGTTATACGTTATACGTTATACGTTATACGTTATACGTTATACGTTATACGTTATACGTTGTACGTTATACGTTGTTATACGTTATAGGTTATACGTTATAAGTTATACGTTATACGTTATACGTTACAAGTTATACGTTATACGTCATAGGTTATACGTTGAACGTTATACTTTATACGTAGCATGTAATGCGTCATACGTTTTACGTTATTCGTTATACGTTTTTCGTTACAAGTTATACGTTATACGATATACGTTATACGTCATAGGTTATACGTTATACGTTATACGTTATACGTTATACGTTATACATTATGCGTTATACGTTTTACGTTATTCGTTATACGTTATACGTTATACGATATACGTTATACGTTATACGTTATACGTTATACGTTATACGTTATACGTTATACGTTATACGTTATACGTTATACGTTATACGTTATACGTTATACGTTATACGTTATACGTTATACGTTATACGCTATACGTTATACGTTATACGTTATACGTTATACGTTATACGTTATACGTCATACGTTATACGTTATACGTTATACATTATACGTTATACGTAATACGTTATACGTTATACGTTATACGTTATACGTTATACGTTATACGTTATACGTTATACGTTATACGTTACACGTTATACGTTATACGTTATACGTTATACGTTGTACGTTATACGTTATAAGTTGTACGTTATACGATATACGTTATACGTTATTCGATATACGTACTTCGTTACACGTTATACTTTATACGTTATACGTTATACGTTATACGTCATAGGTTATACGTTATACGTTATACGTTATACGGTATACGGTATACGTTACACGTCATACGTTATACGTTATACGTTATATGTTATACGTTATACGTTATACGTTATACGTTATACGTTACACGTTATACGTTATACGTTATACGTTATACGTTATACGTTATACGTTATACGTTATACGTTATACGTTATACGTTATACGTTATACGTTATACGTTATACGTTATACGTTATACGTTATACGTTATACGTTATACGTTATACGTTATACGTTATACGTTATAGGTTATACGTTATACGTTATACGTTATACGTTATAAGTTATACGTTATACGTCATAGGTTATACGTTGAACGTTATACGTTATACGTAGTATGTAATGCGTCATACGTTTTACGTTATTCGTTATACGTTATACGTTATACGTTATACGTTATACGTTATACGTTATATGTTATACGTTATACGTTATACGTTATACGTTATACGTTATACGTTATACGTTATACGTTATACGTTATACGTTATACGTTATACGTTATACGTTATACGTTATACGTTATACGTTATACGTTATACGTTATACGTTATACGTTATACGTTATACGTTATACGTTATACGTTATACGTTATACGTTATACGTTATACGTTATACGTTATACGTTATACGTTATACGTTATACGTTATAGGTTATACGTTATACGTTATACGTTATACGTTATACGTTACAAGTTATACGTTATACGTTATACGTAATAGGTTATACGTTGAACGTTATACTTTATACGTAGCATGTAATGCGTCATACGTTTTACGTTATTCGTTATACGTTTTTCGTTACAAGTTATACGTTATACGATATACGTTATACGTCATAGGTTATACGTTATACGTTATACGTTATACGTTATACGTTATACATTATGCGTTATACGTTTTACGTTATTCGTTATACGTTATACGTTATACGATATACGTTATACGTTATACGTTATACGTTATACGTTATACGTTATACGTTATACGTTATACGTTATACGTTATACGTTATACGTTATACGTTATACGTTATACGTTATACGTTATACGTTATACGTTATACGTTATACGTTAAACGTTATACGTTATACGTTATACGTTATACGTTATACGTTATACGTTATACGTTATACGTTATACGTTATACGTTATACGCTATACATTATACGTTATACGTTATACGTTATACGATATACGTTATACGCTATACGTTATACGTTATACGTTATACATTACATGTTATACGTTATACGTTATACGTTATACGTTATACGTTATACGTTATACGTTATACGTTATACGTTATACGTTATACGTTATACGTTATACGTTATACGTTATACGTTATACGTTATACGTTATACGTTATACGTTATACGTTATACGTTATACGTTATACGTTATACGTTATACGTTATACGTTATACGTTATACGTTATACGTTATACGTTATACGTTATACGTTATACGTTATAGGTTATACGTTATACGATATACGTTATACGTTATACGTTACAAGTTATACGTTATACGTCATAGGTTATACGTTGAACGTTATACTTTATACGTAGCATGTAATGCGTCATACGTTTTACGTTATTCGTTATACGTTTTTCGTTACAAGTTATACGTTATACGATATACGTTATACGTCATAGGTTATACGTTATACGTTATACGTTATACGTTATACGTTATACATTATGCGTTATACGTTTTACGTTATTCGTTATACGTTATACGTTATACGATATACGTTATACGTTATACGTTATACGTTATACGTTATACGTTATACGTTATACGTTATACGTTATACGTTATACGTTATACGTTATACGTTATACGTTATACGTTATACGTTATACGTTATACGTTATACGTTATACGTTATACGTTATACGCTATACATTATACGTTATACGTTATACGTTATACGTTATACGTTATACGCTATACGTTATACGTTATACGTTATACATTACATGTTATACGTTATACGTTATACGTTATACGTTATACGTTATACGTTATACGTTATACGTTATACGTTATACGTTATACGTTATACGTTATACGTTATACGTTATACGTTATACGTTATACGTTATACGTTATACGTTATACGTTATACATTACATGTTATACGTTATACGTTATACGTTATACGATATACGTTATACGTTATACGTTATACTTTATAGGTTATACGTTATACGTTATACGTTATACGTTATACGTTATACGTTATACGTTATACGTTATACGTTATACGTTATACGTTATACGTTATACGTTATAGGTTATACGTTATACGTTATACGTTATACGTTATAAGTTATACGTTATACGTCATAGGTTATACGTTGAACGTTATACGTTATACGTAGTATGTAATGCGTCTTACGTTTTACGTTATTCGTTTTACGTTATACGTGATACGTTATACGTTATACGTTATACGTTAGAAGTTATACGTTATACGTTATACGTTATACGTTATACGTTATACGTTATACGTTATACGTTATACGTTATACGTTATACGTTATACGTTATACGTTATACGTTATACGTTATACGTTGTACGTTATACGTTGTACGTTATACGTTATACGTTATACGTTATACGTTATACGTTAGACGTTATTTGTTATACGTTATACGTTATACGTTATACGTTATACGTTATACGTTATACGTCATACGTTATACGTTATACGTTATACGTTATACGTTATACGTAATACGTTATACGTTATACGTTATACGTTATACGTTATACGTTATACGTTATACGTTATACGTTATACGTTACACGTTATACGTTATACGTTATACGTTATACGTTGTACGTTATACGTTATAAGTTGTACGTTATACGATATACGTTATACGTTATTCGTTATACGTACTTCGTTACACGTTATACTTTATACGTTATACGTTATACGTTATACGTCATAGGTTATACGTTATACGTTATACGTTATACGGTATACGGTATACGTTACACGTCATACGTTATACGTTATACGTTATACGTTATACGTTATACGTTATACGTTATACGTTATACGTTATACGTTATACGTTATACGTTATACGTTATACGTTATACGTTATACGTTATACGTTATACGTTATACGTTATACGTTATACGTTATACGTTATACGTTATACGGTATACGTTATACGTTGTACGTTATACGTTACACGTTATACGTTATACGTCATAGGTTATACGTTATACGTTATACGTTATGCGTTATACGTTATACGTTATACGTTATACGTTATACGTTATACGTTATGCGTTATACATTATACGTTATTAGTTATACGTTATACGTTATACTTTATACGTTATACGTTATACGTTATACGTTATACGTTATACGTTATACGTTATACGTTATACGTTATACGTTATACGTTATACGTTGTACGTTATACGTTATACGTTATACGTTACAAGTTATACGTTATACGTTATACGTTATACGTCATAGGTTATACGTTATACGTTATACGTTATACATTATGCGTTGTACGTTTTACGTTGTTCGTTATACGTTATACGTTATACGATATACGTTATACGTTATACGTTATACGTTATACGTTATACGTTATACGTTATACGTTATACGTTATACGTTATACGTTATACGTTATACGTTATACGTTATACGTTATACGTTATACGTTATACGTTATACGTTATACGTTATACGTTATACGTTATACGTTATACGTTATACGTTATACGTTATACGTTATACGTTATACGTTATACGTTATACGTTATACGTTATACGTTATACGTTATACGTTATACGTTATACGTTATACGTTATACGTTATACGTTATACGTTATACGTTATACGTTATACGTTATACGTTATACGTTATACGTTATACGTTATACGTTATACGTTATACGTTATACGTTATACGTTATACTTTATAGGTTATACGTTATACGTTATACGTTATACGTTATACGTTATACGTTATACGTTATACGTTATACGTTATACGTTATACGTTATACGTTATACGTTATACGTTATACGTTATACGGTATACGTTATACGTTGTACGTTATACGTTACACGTTATACGTTATACGTCATAGGTTATACGTTATACGTTATACGTTATGCGTTATACGTTATACGTTATACGTTATACGTTATACGTTATACGTTATACGTTATGCGTTATACATTATACGTTATTAGTTATACGTTATACGTTATACTTTATACGTTATACGTTATACGTTATACGTTATACGTTATACGTTATACGTTATACGTTATACGTTATACGTTATACGTTATACGTTATACGTTGTACGTTATACGTTATACGTTATACGTTACAAGTTATACGATATACGTTATACGTTATACGTCATAGGTTATACGTTATACGTTATACGTTATACGTTATACGTTATACGTTATACGTTATACGTTATACGATATACGTTATACGTTATACGTTATACGTTATACGTTATACGTTATACGTTATACGTTATACGTTATACGTTATACGTTATACGTTATACGTTATACGTTATACGTTATACGTTATACGTTATACGTTATACGTTATACGTTATACGTTATACGTTATACGTTATACGTTATACGTTATACGTTATACGTAATACTTTATACGTTATACGTTATACGTTATACGTTATACGTTATACGTTATACGTTATACGTTATACGTTATACGTTATACGTTATACGTTATAGGTTATACGTTATACGTTATACGTTATATGTTACAAGTTATACGTTATACGTCATACGTTATACGTTATACGTTATACGTTATACGTTATACGTTGTACGTTATACGTTATACGTTATACGTTATACGTTATACGTTATACGTTATACGTTATACGTTATACGTTATACGTTATACGTTATACGTTATACGTTATACGTTATACGTTGTACGTTATACGTTATACGTTATACGTTACAAGTTATACGTTATACGTTATACGTTATACGTCATAGGTTATACGTTATACGTTATACGTTATACATTATGCGTTGTACGTTTTACGTTGTTCGTTATACGTTATACGTTATACGATATACGTTATACGTTATACGTTATACGTTATACGTTATACGTTATACGTTATACGTTATACGTTATACGTTATACGTTATACGTTATACGTTATACGTTATACGTTATACGTTATACGTTATACGTTATACGTTATACGTTATACGTTATACGTTATACGTTATACGTTATACGTTATACGTTATACGTTATACGTTATACGTTATACGTTATACGTTATACGTTATACGTTATACGTTATACGTTATACGTTATACGTTATACGTTATACGTTATACGTTATACGTTATACGTTATACGTTATACGTTATACGTTATACGTTATACGTTATACGTTATACGTTATACGTTATACGTTATACGTTATACGTTATACGTTATACGTTATACGTTATACGTTATACGTTATACGTTATACGTTATACGTTGTACGTTATACGTTATACGTTATACGTTACAAGTTATACGTTATACGTTATACGTTATACGTCATAGGTTATACGTTATACGTTATACGTTATACGTTATACGTTATACGTTATACGTTATACGTTATACGATATACGTTATACGTTATACGTTATACGTTATACGTTATACGTTATACGTTATACGTTATACGTTATACGTTATACGTTATACGTTATACGTTATACGTTATACGTTATACGTTATACGTTATACGTTATACGTTATACGTTATACGTTATACGTTATACGTTATACGTTATACGTTATAGGTTATACGTAATACTTTATACGTTATACGTTATACGTTATACGTTATACGTTATACGTTATACGTTATACGTTATACGTTATACGTTATAGGTTATACGTTATACGTTATACGTTATATGTTACAAGTTATACGTTATACGTCATACGTTATACGTTATACGTTATACGTTATACGTTATACGTTGTACGTTATACGTTATACGTTATACGTTATACGTTATACGTTATACGTTATACGTTATACGTTATACGTTATACGTTATACATTATACGTTATACGTTATACGTTATACGTTATACGTTATACGTTATACGTTATACGTTATACGTTATACGTTATACGTTATACGTTGTACGTTATACGTTGTACGTTATACGTTATACGTTATACGTTATACGTTATACGTTAGACGTTATTTGTTATACGTTATACGTTATACGTTATACGTTATACGTTATAAGTTATACGTTATACGTCATAGGTTATACGTTGAACGTTATACGATATACGTAGTATGTAATGCGTCTTACGTTTTACGTTATTCGTTTTACGTTATACGTGATACGTTATACGTTATACGTTATACGTTATACGTTATAAGTTATACGTTATACGTCATAGGTTATACGTTGAACGTTATACGTTATACGTAGTATGTAATGCGTCATACGTTTTACGTTATCCGTTATACGTTATACGTTATACGTTATACGTTATACGTTATACGTTATACGTTATATGTTATACGTTATACGTTATACGTTATACGTTATACGTTATACGTTATACGTTATACGTTATACGTTATACGTTATACGTTATACGTTATACGTTATACGTTATACGTTATACGTTATACGTTAACGTTATACGTTATACGTTATACGTTATACGTTATACGTTATACGTTATACGTTATACGTTATACGTTATACGTTATACGTTATACGTTATACGTTATACGTTATACGTTATACTTTATAGGTTATACGTTATACGTTATACGTTATACGTTATACGTTATACGTTATACGTTATACGTTATACGTTATACGTTATACGTTATACGTTATACGTTATACGTTATACGTTATACGGTATACGTTATACGTTGTACGTTATACGTTACACGTTATACGTTATACGTCATAGGTTATACGTTATACGTTATACGTTATGCGTTATACGTTATACGTTATACGTTATACGTTATACGTTATACGTTATACGTTATGCGTTATACATTATACGTTATTAGTTATACGTTATACGTTATACTTTATACGTTATACGTTATACGTTATACGTTATACGTTATACGTTATACGTTATACGTTATACGTTATACGTTATACGTTATACGTTGTACGTTATACGTTATACGTTATACGTTACAAGTTATACGTTATACGTTATACGTTATACGTCATAGGTTATACGTTATACGTTATACGTTATACGTTATACGTTATACGTTATACGTTATACGTTATACGATATACGTTATACGTTATACGTTATACGTTATACGTTATACGTTATACGTTATACGTTATACGTTATACGTTATACGTTATACGTTATACGTTATACGTTATACGTTATACGTTATACGTTATACGTTATACGTTATATACGTTATACGTTATACGTTATACGTTATACGTTATACGTTATACGTTATACGTTATACGTTATACGTAATACTTTATACGTTATACGTTATACGTTATACGTTATACGTTATACGTTATACGTTATACGTTATACGTTATACGTTATACGTTATACGTTATAGGTTATACGTTATACGTTATACGTTATATGTTACAAGTTATACGTTATACGTCATACGTTATACGTTATACGTTATACGTTATACGTTATACGTTGTACGTTATACGTTATACGTTATACGTTATACGTTATACGTTATACGTTATACGTTATACGTTATACGTTATACGTTATACATTATACGTTATACGTTATACGTTATACGTTATACGTTATACGTTATACGTTATACGTTATACGTTATACGTTATACGTTATACGTTATACGTTGTACGTTATACGTTGTACGTTATACGTTATACGTTATACGTTATACGTTATACGTTAGACGTTATTTGTTATACGTTATACGTTATACGTTATACGTTATACGTTATAAGTTATACGTTATACGTCATAGGTTATACGTTGAACGTTATACGATATACGTAGTATGTAATGCGTCTTACGTTTTACGTTATTCGTTTTACGTTATACGTGATACGTTATACGTTATACGTTATACGTTATACGTTATAAGTTATACGTTATACGTCATAGGTTATACGTTGAACGTTATACGTTATACGTAGTATGTAATGCGTCATACGTTTTACGTTATCCGTTATACGTTATACGTTATACGTTATACGTTATACGTTATACGTTATATGTTATACGTTATACGTTATACGTTATACGTTATACGTTATACGTTATACGTTATACGTTATACGTTATACGTTATACGTTATACGTTATACGTTATACGTTATACGTTATACGTTATACGTTATACGTTATACGTTATACGTTATACGTTATACGTTATACGTTATACGTTATACGTTATACGTTATACGTTATATGTTATACGTTATACGTTATACGTTATACGTTATACGTTATACGTTATACGTTATAGGTTATACGTTATACGTTATACGTTATACGTTATACGTTACAAGTTATACGTTATACGTCATAGGTTATACGTTGAACGTTATACTTTATACGTAGCATGTAATGCGTCATACGTTTTACGTTATTCGTTATACGTTTTTCGTTACAAGTTATACGTTATACGATATACGTTATACGTCATAGGTTATACGTTATACGTTATACGTTATACGTTATACGTTATACATTATGCGTTGTACGTTTTACGTTGTTCGTTATACGTTATACGTTATACGATATACGTTATACGTTATACGTTATACGTTATACGTTATACGTTATACGTTATACGTTATACGTTATACGTTATACGTTATACGTTATACGTTATACGTTATACGTTATACGTTATACGTTATACGTTATACGTTATACGTTATACGTTATACGTTATACGTTATACGTTATACGTTATACGTTATACGTTATACGTTATACGTTATACGTTATACGTTATACGTTATACGTTATACGTTATACGTTATACGTTATACGTTATACGTTATACGTTATACGTTATACGTTATACGTTATACGTTATACGTTATACGTTATACGTTATACGTTATACGTTATACGTTATACGTTATACGTTATACGTTATACTTTATAGGTTATACGTTATACGTTATACGTTATACGTTATACGTTATACGTTATACGTTATACGTTATACGTTATACGTTATACGTTATACGTTATACGTTATACGTTATACGTTATACGTTATACGTTATACGGTATACGTTATACGTTGTACGTTATACGTTACACGTTATACGTTATACGTCATAGGTTATACGTTATTTGTTATACGTTATACGTTATACGTTATACGTTATACGTTATAAGTTATACGTTATACGTCATAGGTTATACGTTGAACGTTATACGATATACGTAGTATGTAATGCGTCTTACGTTTTACGTTATTCGTTTTACGTTATACGTGATACGTTATACGTTATACGTTATACGTTATACGTTATAAGTTATACGTTATACGTCATAGGTTATACGTTGAACGTTATACGTTATACGTAGTATGTAATGCGTCATACGTTTTACGTTATCCGTTATACGTTATACGTTATACGTTATACGTTATACGTTATACGTTATACGTTATACGTTATATGTTATACGTTATACGTTATACGTTATACGTTATACGTTATACGTTATACGTTATACGTTATACGTTATACGTTATACGTTATACGTTATACGTTGTACGTTATACGTTGTACGTTATACGTTATACGTTATACGTTATACGTTATACGTTAGACGTTATTTGTTATACGTTATACGTTATACGTTATACGTTATACGTTATACGTTATACGTTATACGTTATACGTTATACGTTATACGTTATACGTTATACGTTATACGTTATACGTTATACGTTATACGTTATACGTTATACGTTATACGTTATACGTTATACGTTATACGTTATACGTTATACGTAATACTTTATACGTTATACGTTATACGTTATACGTTATACGTTATACGTTATACGTTATACGTTATACGTTATACGTTATACGTTATACGTTATAGGTTATACGTTATACGTTATACGTTATATGTTACAAGTTATACGTTATACGTCATACGTTATACGTTATACGTTATACGTTATACGTTATACGTTGTACGTTATACGTTATACGTTATACGTTATACGTTATACGTTATACGTTATACGTTATACGTTATACGTTATACGTTATACATTATACGTTATACGTTATACGTTATACGTTATACGTTATACGTTATACGTTATACGTTATACGTTATAGGTTATACGTTATACGTTATACGTTATATGTTACAAGTTATACGTTATACGTCATACGTTATACGTTATACGTTTATACGTTATACGTTGTACGTTATACGTTATACGTTATACGTTATACGTTATACGTTATACGTTATTCGTTTTACGTTATACGTGATACGTTATACGTTATACGTTATACGTTATACGTTATAAGTTATACGTTATACGTCATAGGTTATACGTTGAACGTTATACGTTATACGTAGTATGTAATGCGTCATACGTTTTACGTTATCCGTTATACGTTATACGTTATACGTTATACGTTATACGTTATACGTTATATGTTATACGTTATACGTTATACGTTATACGTTATACGTTATACGTTATACGTTATACGTTATACGTTATACGTTATACGTTATACGTTATACGTTATACGTTATACGTTATACGTTATACGTTATACGTTATACGTTATACGTTATACGTTATACGTTATACGTTATACGTTATACGTTATACGTTATATGTTATACGTTATACGTTATACGTTATACGTTATACGTTATACGTTATACGTTATACGTTATACGTTATACGTTATACGTTATACGTTATACGTTATACGTTATACGTTATATGTTATACGTTATACGTTATACGTTATACGTTATACGTTATACGTTATACGTTATAGGTTATACGTTATACGTTATACGTTATACGTTATACGTTACAAGTTATACGTTATACGTCATAGGTTATACGTTGAACGTTATACTTTATACGTAGCATGTAATGCGTCATACGTTTTACGTTATTCGTTATACGTTTTTCGTTACAAGTTATACGTTATACGATATACGTTATACGTCATAGGTTATACGTTATACGTTATACGTTATACGTTATACGTTATACATTATGCGTTGTACGTTTTACGTTGTTCGTTATACGTTATACGTTATACGATATACGTTATACGTTATACGTTATACGTTATACGTTATACGTTATACGTTATACGTTATACGTTATACGTTATACGTTATACGTTATACGTTATACGTTATACGTTATACGTTATACGTTATACGTTATACGTTATACGTTATACGTTATACGTTATACGTTATACGTTATACGTTATACGTTATACGTTATACGTTATACGTTATACGTTATACGTTATACGTTATACGTTATACGTTATACGTTATACGTTATACGTTATACGTTATACGTTATACGTTATACGTTATACGTTATACGTTATACGTTATACGTTATACGTTATACGTTATACGTTATACGTTATACGTTATACGTTATACGTTATACGTTATACGTTATACGTTATACGTTATACGTTATACGTTATACTTTATAGGTTATACGTTATACGTTATACGTTATACGTTATACGTTATACGTTATACGTTATACGTTATACGTTATACGTTATACGTTATACGTTATACGTTATACGTTATACGTTATACGTTATACGTTATACGTTATACGGTATACGTTATACGTTGTACGTTATACGTTACACGTTATACGTTATACGTCATAGGTTATACGTTATTTGTTATACGTTATACGTTATACGTTATACGTTATACGTTATAAGTTATACGTTATACGTCATAGGTTATACGTTGAACGTTATACGATATACGTAGTATGTAATGCGTCTTACGTTTTACGTTATTCGTTTTACGTTATACGTGATACGTTATACGTTATACGTTATACGTTATACGTTATAAGTTATACGTTATACGTCATAGGTTATACGTTGAACGTTATACGTTATACGTAGTATGTAATGCGTCATACGTTTTACGTTATCCGTTATACGTTATACGTTATACGTTATACGTTATACGTTATACGTTATACGTTATACGTTATACGTTATACGTTATACGTTATACGTTATACGTTATACGTTATACGTTATACGTTATACGTTATACGTTATACGTTATACGTTATACGTTATACGTTGTACGTTATACGTTGTACGTTATACGTTATACGTTATACGTTATACGTTATACGTTAGACGTTATTTGTTATACGTTATACGTTATACGTTATACGTTATACGTTATACGTTATACGTTATACGTTATACGTTATACGTTATACGTTATACGTTATACGTTATACGTTATACGTTATACGTTATACGTTATACGTTATACGTTATACGTTATACGTTATACGTTATACGTTATACGTTATACGTTATACGTAATACTTTATACGTTATACGTTATACGTTATACGTTATACGTTATACGTTATACGTTATACGTTATACGTTATACGTTATACGTTATACGTTATAGGTTATACGTTATACGTTATACGTTATATGTTACAAGTTATACGTTATACGTCATACGTTATACGTTATACGTTATACGTTATACGTTATACGTTGTACGTTATACGTTATACGTTATACGTTATACGTTATACGTTATACGTTATACGTTATACGTTATACGTTATACGTTATACATTATACGTTATACGTTATACGTTATACGTTATACGTTATACGTTATACGTTATACGTTATACGTTATACGTTATACGTTATACGTTGTACGTTATACGTTGTACGTTATACGTTATACGTTATACGTTATACGTTATACGTTAGACGTTATTTGTTATACGTTATACGTTATACGTTATACGTTATACGTTATAAGTTATACGTTATACGTCATAGGTTATACGTTGAACGTTATACGATATACGTAGTATGTAATGCGTCTTACGTTTTACGTTATTCGTTTTACGTTATACGTGATACGTTATACGTTATACGTTATACGTTATACGTTATAAGTTATACGTTATACGTCATAGGTTATACGTTGAACGTTATACGTTATACGTAGTATGTAATGCGTCATACGTTTTACGTTATCCGTTATACGTTATACGTTATACGTTATACGTTATACATTATACGTTATACGTTATACGTTATACGTTATACGTTATACGTTATACGTTATACGTTATACGTTATACGTTATACGTTATACGTTGTACGTTATACGTTGTACGTTATACGTTATACGTTATACGTTATACGTTATACGTTAGACGTTATTTGTTATACGTTATACGTTATACGTTATACGTTATACGTTATAAGTTATACGTTATACGTCATAGGTTATACGTTGAACGTTATACGATATACGTAGTATGTAATGCGTCTTACGTTTTACGTTATTCGTTTTACGTTATACGTGATACGTTATACGTTATACGTTATACGTTATACGTTATAAGTTATACGTTATACGTCATAGGTTATACGTTGAACGTTATACGTTATACGTTATACGTAGTATGTAATGCGTCATACGTTTTACGTTATCCGTTATACGTTATACGTTATACGTTATACGTTATACGTTATACGTTATATGTTACACGTTATACGTTATACGTTATACGTTATACGTTATACGTTATACGTTATACGTTATACGTTATACGTTATACGTTATACGTTATACGTTATACGTTATACGTTATACGTTATACGTTATACGTTATACGTTATACGTTATACGTTATACGTTATACGTTATACGTTATACGTTATACGTTATATGTTATACGTTATACGTTATACGTTATACGTTATACGTTATACGTTATACGTTATACGTTATAGGTTATACGTTATACGTTATACGTTATACGTTATACGTTACAAGTTATACGTTATACGTCATAGGTTATACGTTGAACGTTATACTTTATACGTAGCATGTAATGCGTCATACGTTTTACGTTATTCGTTATACGTTTTTCGTTACAAGTTATACGTTATACGATATACGTTATACGTCATAGGTTATACGTTATACGTTATACGTTATACGTTATACGTTATACATTATGCGTTGTACGTTTTACGTTGTTCGTTATACGTTATACGTTATACGATATACGTTATACGTTATACGTTATACGTTATACGTTATACGTTATACGTTATACGTTATACGTTATACGTTATACGTTATACGTTATACGTTATACGTTATACGTTATACGTTATACGTTATACGTTATACGTTATACGTTATACGTTATACGTTATACGTTATACGTTATACGTTATACGTTATACGTTATACGTTATACGTTATACGTTATACGTTATACGTTATACGTTATACGTTATACGTTATACGTTATACGTTATACGTTATACGTTATACGTTATACGTTATACGTTATACGTTATACGTTATACGTTATACGTTATACGTTATACGTTATACGTTATACGTTATACGTTATACGTTATACGTTATACGTTATACTTTATAGGTTATACGTTATACGTTATACGTTATACGTTATACGTTATACGTTATACGTTATACGTTATACGTTATACGTTATACGTTATACGTTATACGTTATACGTTATACGTTATACGTTATACGGTATACGTTATACGTTGTACGTTATACGTTACACGTTATACGTTATACGTCATAGGTTATACGTTATACGTTATACGTTATGCGTTATACGTTATACGTTATACGTTATACGTTATACGTTATACGTTATGCGTTATACATTATACGTTATTAGTTATACGTTATACGTTATACTTTATACGTTATACGTTATACGTTATACGTTATACGTTATACGTTATACGTTATACGTTATACGTTATACGTTATACGTTATACGTTGTACGTTATACGTTATACGTTATACGTTACAAGTTATACGTTATACGTTATACGTTATACGTCATAGGTTATACGTTATACGTTATACGTTATACGTTATACGTTATACGTTATACGTTATACGTTATACGATATACGTTATACGTTATACGTTATACGTTATACGTTATACGTTATACGTTATACGTTATACGTTATACGTTATACGTTATACGTTATACGTTATACGTTATACGTTATACGTTATACGTTATACGTTATACGTTATACGTTATACGTTATACGTTATACGTTATACGTTATACGTTATACGTTATACGTTATACGTTATACGTTATACGTTATACGTTATACGTTATACGTTATACGTTATACGTTATACGTAATACTTTGTACGTTATACGTTATACGTTATACGTTATACGTTATACGTTATACGTTATACGTTATAGGTTATACGTTATACGTTATACGTTATACGTTATACGTTATACGTTATACGTTATACGTTATACGTTATACGTTATACGTTATACGTTATACGTTATACGTTATACGTTATACGTTATACGTTATACGTTATACGTTATACGTTATACGTTATACGTTATACGTTATACGTTATACGTTATACGTTATACGTTATACGTTATACGTTATACGTTATACGTTATACGTTATACGTTATACGTTATACGTTATACGTTATACGTTATACGTTATACGTTATACGTTATACGTTATACGTTATACGTTATACGTTATACGTTATACGTTATACGTTATACGTTATACGTTATACGTTATACGTTATACGTTATACGTTATACGTTATACGTTATACGTTATACGTTATACGTTATACGTTATACGTTATACGTTATACGTTATACGTTATACGTTATACGTTATACGTTATACGTTATACGTTATACGTTATACGTAATACTTTGTACGTTATACGTTATACGTTATACGTTATACGTTATACGTTATACGTTATACGTTATACGTTATAGGTTATACGTTATACGTTATACGTTATACGTTATACGTTATACGTTATACGTTATACGTTATACGTTATACGTTATACGTTATACGTTATACGTTATACGTTATACGTTATACGTTATACGTTATACGTTATACGTTATACGTTATACGTTATACGGTATACGTTATACGTTGTACGTTATACGTTACACGTTATACGTTATACGTCATAGGTTATACGTTATACGTTATACGTTATGCGTTATACGTTATACGTTATACGTTATACGTTATACGTTATACGTTATAGGTTATACGTTATACGTTATACGTTATACGTCATAGGTTATACGTTGAACGTTATACTTTATACGTAGCATGTAATGCGTCATACGTTTTACGTTATTCGTTATACGTTTTTCGTTACAAGTTATACGTTATACGATATACGTTATACGTCATAGGTTATACGTTATACGTTATACGTTATACGTTATACGTTATACATTATGCGTTATACGTTTTACGTTATTCGTTATACGTTATACGTTATACGATATACGTTATACGTTATACGTTATACGTTATACGTTATACGTTATACGTTATACGTTATACGTTATACGTTATACGTTATACGTTATACGTTATACGTTATACGTTATACGTTATACGTTATACGTTATACGTTATACGTTATACGTTATACGTTATACGTTATACGTTATACGTTATACGTTATACGTCATACGTTATACGTTATACGTTATACGTTATACGTTATACGTAATACGTTATACGTTATACGTTATACGTTATACGTTATACGTTATACGTTATACGTTATACGTTATACGTTACACGTTATACGTTATACGTTATACGTTATACGTTGTACGTTATACGTTATAAGTTGTACGTTATACGATATACGTTATACGTTATTCGTTATACGTACTTCGTTACACGTTATACTTTATACGTTATACGTTATACGTTATACGTCATAGGTTATACGTTATACGTTATACGTTATACGGTATACGGTATACGTTACACGTCATACGTTATACGTTATACGTTATACGTTATACGTTATACGTTATACGTTATACGTTATACGTTACACGTTATACGTTATACGTTATACGTTATACGTTATACGTTATACGTTATACGTTATACGTTATACGTTATACGTTATACGTTATACGTTATACGTTATACGTTATACGTTATACGTTATACGTTATACGTTATACGTTATACGTTATACGTTATAGGTTATACGTTATACGTTATACGTTATACGTTATAAGTTATACGTTATACGTCATAGGTTATACGTTGAACGTTATACGTTATACGTAGTATGTAATGTGTCATTCGTTTTACGTTATTCGTTATACGTTATACGTTATACGTTATACGTTATACGTTATACGTTATATGTTATACGTTATACGTTATACGTTATACGTTATACGTTATACGTTATACGTTATACGTTATACGTTATACGTTATACGTTATACGTTATACGTTATACGTTATACGTTATACGTTCTACGTTATACGTTATACGTTATACGTTATACATTACATGTTATACGTTATACGTTATACGTTATACGATATACGTTATACGTTATACGTTATACTTTATAGGTTATACGTTATACGTTATACGTTATACGTTATACGTTATACGTTATACGTTATACGTTATACGTTATACGTTATACGTTATACGTTATACGTTATAGGTTATACGTTATACGTTATACGTTATACGTTATAAGTTATACGTTATACGTCATAGGTTATACGTTGAACGTTATACGTTATACGTAGTATGTAATGCGTCTTACGTTTTACGTTATTCGTTTTACGTTATACGTGATACGTTATACGTTATACGTTATACGTTATACGTTATAAGTTATACGTTATACGTTATACGTTATACGTTATACGTTATACGTTATACGTTATACGTTATACGTTATACGTTATACGTTATACGTTATACGTTATACGTTATACGTTATACGTTACACGTTATACGTTACACGTTATACGTTATACGTTGTACGTTATACGTTATACGTTATACGTTACAAGTTATACGTTATACGTTATACGTTATACGTCATAGGTTATACGTTATATGTTATACGTTATACGTTATACGTTATACGTTATACGTCATACGTTATACGTTATACGTTATACGTTATACGTTATACGTTATACGTCACAGGTTATACGTTATATGTTATACGTTATACGTTATACGTTATACGTCATACGTTATACGTTATACGTTATACGTTATACGTTATACGTTATACGTTATACGTTATACGTTAAACGTTATACGTTTTACGTTATTCGTTATACGTTATACGTTATACGATATACGTTACACGTTATACGTTATACGTTATACGTTATACGTTATACCTTATACGTTATAGGTGTTACGTTATACGTTATACGTTATACGTTATTCGTAATACGTTATACGTGATACGTTATACGTTGTACGTTATACGTTATACGTTATACGTTATACGCTATACACTATACGTTATACGTTATACATTACATGTTATACGTTATACGTTATGCGTTATACGTTGTACGATATTCGTTATAAGTCATACGTTATTAGTTATACGTTATACGTCATAGGTTATACGTTGAACGTTATACGTTATACGTAGTATGTAATGCGTCTTACGTTTTACGTTATTCGTTTTACGTTATACGTGATACGTTATACGTTATACGTTATACGTTATACGTTGTACGTTATACGTTATACGTTATACGTTATACGTTATACGTTAGACGTTATACGTTATACGTTATACGTTATACGTTATACGTTAGACGTTATTTGTTATACGTTATACGTTATACGTTATACGTTATACGTTATACGTTATACGTCATACGTTATACGTTATACGTTATACGTTATACGTTATACGTAATACGTTATACGTTATACGTTATACGTTATACGTTATACGTTATACGTTATACGTTATACGTTATACGTTACACGTTATACGTTATACGTTATACGTTATACGTTATACGTTGTACGTTATACGTTATAAGTTGTACGTTATACGATATACGTTATACGTTATTCGTTATACGTACTTCGTTACACGTTATACTTTATACGTTATACGTTATACGTTATACGTCATAGGTTATACGTTATACGTTATACGTTATACGGTATACGGTATACGTTACACGTCATACGTTATACGTTATACGTTATACGTTATACGTTATACGTTATACGTTATACGTTATACGTTATACGTTATACGTTATACGTTATACGTTATACGTTATACGTTATACGTTATACGTTATACGTTATACGTTATACGTTATACGTTATACGTTATACGTTATACGTTATACGTTATACGTTATACGTTATACGTTATACGTTATACGTTATACGTTATACGTTATACGTTATACGTTATAGGTTATACGTTATACGTTATACGTTATACGTTATAAGTTATACGTTATACGTCATAGGTTATACGTTGAACGTTATACGTTATACGTAGTATGTAATGCGTCATACGTTTTACGTTATTCGTTATACGTTATACGTTATACGTTATACGTTATACGTTATAGGTTATGTGTTATACGTTATACGTTATACGTTATACGTTATACGTTATACGTTATACGTTATACGTTATACGTTATACGTTATACGTTATACGTTATACGTTATACGTTATACGTTATACGTTATACGTTATACGTTATACGTTATACGTTATACGTTATACGTTATACGTTATACGTTATACGTTATACGTTATACGTTATACGTTATACGTTATACGTTATACGTTATACGTTATACGTTATACGTTATAGGTTATACGTTATACGTTATACGTTATACGTTATACGTTACAAGTTATACGTTATACGTCATAGGTTATACGTTGAACGTTATACTTTATACGTAGCATGTAATGCGTCATACGTTTTACGTTATTCGTTATACGTTTTTCGTTACAAGTTATACGTTATACGATATACGTTATACGTCATAGGTTATACGTTATACGTTATACGTTATACGTTATACGTTATACATTATGCGTTATACGTTTTACGTTATTCGTTATACGTTATACGTTATACGATATACGTTATACGTTATACGTTATACGTTATACGTAATACGTTATACGTTATACGTTATACGTTATACGTTATACGTTATACGTTATACGTTATACGTTATACGTTACACGTTATACGTTATACGTTATACGTTATACGTTGTACGTTATACGTTATAAGTTGTACGTTATACGATATACGTTATACGTTATTCGTTATACGTCATAGGTTATACGTTATACGTTATACGTTATGCGTTATACGTTATACGTTATACGTTATACGTTATACGTTATACGTTATACGTTATGCGTTATACATTATACGTTATTAGTTATACGTTATACGTTATACTTTATACGTTATACGTTATACGTTATACGTTATACGTTATACGTTATACGTTATACGTTATACGTTATACGTTATACGTTATACGTTGTACGTTATACGTTATACGTTATACGTTACAAGTTATACGTTATACGTTATACGTTATACGTCATAGGTTATACGTTATACGTTATACGTTATACGTTATACGTTATACGTTATACGTTATACGTTATACGATATACGTTATACGTTATACGTTATACGTTATACGTTATACGTTATACGTTATACGTTATACGTTATACATTATACGTTATACGTTATACGTTATACGTTATACGTTATACGTTATACGTTATACGTTATACGTTATACGTTATACGTTATACGTTATACGTTATACGTTATACGTTATACGTTATACGTTATACGTTATACGTTATACGTTATACGTTATACGTAATACTTTGTACGTTATACGTTATACGTTATACGTTATACGTTATACGTTATACGTTATACGTTATACGTTATAGGTTATACGTTATACGTTATACGTTATATGTTACAAGTTATACGTTATAAGTCATACGTTATACGTTATACGTTATACGTTATACGTTATACGTTATACGTTATACGTTATACGTTATACGTTATACGTTATACGTTATACGTTATACGTTATACGTTATACGTTATACGTTATACGTTATACGTTATACGTTATACGTTATACGTTATACGTTATACGTTATACGTTATACGTTATACGTTATACGTTATACGTTATACGTTATACGTTATAGGTTATACGTTATACGTTATACGTTATACGTTATAAGTTATACGTTATACGTCATAGGTTATACGTTGAACGTTATACGTTATACGTAGTATGTAATGCGTCATACGTTTTACGTTATTCGTTATACGTTATACGTTATACGTTATACGTTATACGTTATACGTTATATGTTATACGTTATACGTTATACGTTATACGTTATACGTTATACGTTATACCTTATACGTTATACGTTATACGTTATACGTTATACGTTATACGTTATACGTTATACGTTATACGTTATACGTTATACGTTATACGTTATACGTTATACGTTATACGTTATACGTTATACGTTATACGTTATACGTTATACGTTATACGTTATACGTTATAGGTTATACGTTATACGTTATACGTTATACGTTATACGTTACAAGTTATACGTTATACGTCATAGGTTATACGTTGAACGTTATACTTTATACGTAGCATGTAATGCGTCATACGTTTTACGTTATTCGTTATACGTTTTTCGTTACAAGTTATACGTTATACGATGTACGTTATACGTCATAGGTTATACGTTATACGTTATACGTTATACGTTATACGTTATACATTATGCGTTATACGTTTTACGTTATTCGTTATACGTTATACGTTATACGATATACGTTATACGTTATACGTTATACGTTATACGTTATACGTTATACGTTATACGTTATACGTTATACGTTATACGTTATACGTTATACGTTATACGTTATACGTTATACGTTATACGTTATACGTTATACGTTATACGTTATACGTTATACGTTATACGTTATACGTTATACGTTATACGTTATACGTTATACGTTATACGTTATACGTTATACGTTATACGTTATACGTTATACGTTATACGTTATACGTTATACGTTATACGTTATACGTTATACGTTATACGTTATACGTTATACGTTATAGGTTATACGTTATACGTTATACGTTATACGTTATACGTTACAAGTTATACGTTATACGTCATAGGTTATACGTTGAACGTTATACTTTATACGTTATACGTTATACGTTATACGTTATACGTTATACGTTATACGTTATACGTTATACGTTATACGTTATACGTTATACGTTATACGTTATACGTTATACGTTATACGTTATACGTTATACGTTATACGTTATACGTTATACGTTATACGTTATACGTTATACGTTATACGTTATACGTTATACGTTATACGTTATACGTTATACGTTATACGTTATACGTTATACGTTATACGTTATACGTTATACGTTATACGTTATACGTTATACGTTAAACGTTATACGTTATACGTTATACGTTATACGTTATACGTTATACGTTATACGTTATACGTTATACGTTATACGTTATACGTTATACGTTATACGTTATACGTTATACGCTATACGTTATACGTTATACGTTATACGTTATACGTTATACGTTATACGCTATACGTTATACGTTATACGTTATACGTTATACGTTATACGTTATACGTTATACGTTATACGTTATACGTTATACGTTATACGTTATACGTTATACGTTATACGTTATACGTTATACGTTATACGTTATACGTTATACGTTATACGTTATACGTTATACGTTATACGTTCTACGTTATACGTTATACGTTATACGTTATACGTTATACATTACATGTTATACGTTATACGTTATACGTTATACGATATACGTTATACGTTATACGTTATACTTTATAGGTTATACGTTATACGTTATACGTTATACGTTATACGTTATACGTTATACGTTATACGTTATACGTTATACGTTATACGTTACACGTTATACGTTATACGTTACACGTTATACGTTATACGTTATACGTTATACGTTGTACGTTATACGTTATAAGTTGTACGTTATACGATATACGTTATACGTTATTCGTTATACGTACTTCGTTACACGTTATACTTTATACGTTATACGTTATACGTTATACGTCATAGGTTATACGTTATACGTTATACGTTATACGGTA
This sequence comes from Ptiloglossa arizonensis, assembly GCF_051014685.1. Classification (NCBI taxonomy): domain Eukaryota; kingdom Metazoa; phylum Arthropoda; class Insecta; order Hymenoptera; family Colletidae; genus Ptiloglossa; species Ptiloglossa arizonensis. Next base: position 81,696 of record NW_027479361.1, read on the forward strand.
TACGGTATACGTTATACATTACATGTTATACGTTATACGTTATACGTTATACGTTATACGTTATACGTTATACGTTATACGTTATACGTTATACGTTATACGTTATACGTTATACGTTATACGTTATACGTTCTACGTTATACGTTATACGTTATAGGTTATACGTTATACGTTATACGTTATACGTTATACGTTACAAGTTATACGTTATACGTCATAGGTTATACGTTGAACGTTATACTTTATACGTAGCATGTAATGCGTCATACGTTTTACGTTATTCGTTATACGTTTTTCGTTACAAGTTATACGTTATACGATATACGTTATACGTCATAGGTTATACGTTATACGTTATACGTTATACGTTATACGTTATACATTATGCGTTATACGTTTTACGTTATTCGTTATACGTTATACGTTATACGATATACGTTATACGTTATACGTTATACGTTATACGTTATACGTTATACGTTATACGTTATACGTTATACGTTATACGTTATACGTTATACGTTATACGTTATACGTTATACGTTATACGTTATACGTTATACGTTATACGTTATACGTTATACGTTATACGTTATACGTTATACGTTATACGTTATACGTTATACGTTATACGTTAAACGTTATACGTTATACGTTATACGTTATACGTTATACGTTATACGTTATACGTTATACGTTATACGTTATACGTTATACGTTATACGTTATACGTTATACGTTATACGTTATACGTTATACGTTATACGTTATACGTTATACGTTATACGTTATACGTTATACGCTATACATTATACGTTATACGTTATACGTTATACGTTATACGTTATACGCTATACGTTATACGTTATACGTTATACATTACATGTTATACGTTATACGTTATACGTTATACGTTATACGTTATACGTTATACGTTATACGTTATACGTTATACGTTATACGTTATACGTTATACGTTATACGTTATACGTTCTACGTTATACGTTATACGTTATACGTTATACATTACATGTTATACGTTATACGTTATACGTTATACGATATACGTTATACGTTATACGTTATACTTTATAGGTTATACGTTATACGTTATACGTTATACGTTATACGTTATACGTTATACGTTATACGTTATACGTTATACGTTATACGTTATACGTTATACGTTATAGGTTATACGTTATACGTTATACGTTATACGTTATAAGTTATACGTTATACGTCATAGGTTATACGTTGAACGTTATACGTTATACGTAGTATGTAATGCGTCTTACGTTTTACGTTATTCGTTTTACGTTATACGTGATACGTTATACGTTATACGTTATACGTTATACGTTATAAGTTATACGTTATACGTTATACGTTATACGTTATACGTTATACGTTATACGTTATACGTTATACGTTATACGTTATACGTTATACGTTATACGTTATACGTTATACGTTATACGTTACACGTTATACGTTACACGTTATACGTTATACGTTGTACGTTATACGTTATACGTTATACGTTACAAGTTATACGTTATACGTTATACGTTATACGTCATAGGTTATACGTTATATGTTATACGTTATACGTTATACGTTATACGTTATACGTCATACGTTATACGTTATACGTTATACGTTATACGTTATACGTTATACGTCACAGGTTATACGTTATATGTTATACGTTATACGTTATACGTTATACGTCATACGTTATACGTTATACGTTATACGTTATACGTTATACGTTATACGTTATACGTTATACGTTAAACGTTATACGTTTTACGTTATTCGTTATACGTTATACGTTATACGATATACGTTACACGTTATACGTTATACGTTATACGTTATACGTTATACCTTATACGTTATAGGTGTTACGTTATACGTTATACGTTATACGTTATTCGTAATACGTTATACGTGATACGTTATACGTTGTACGTTATACGTTATACGTTATACGTTATACGCTATACACTATACGTTATACGTTATACATTACATGTTATACGTTATACGTTATGCGTTATACGTTGTACGATATTCGTTATAAGTCATACGTTATTAGTTATACGTTATACGTCATAGGTTATACGTTGAACGTTATACGTTATACGTAGTATGTAATGCGTCTTACGTTTTACGTTATTCGTTTTACGTTATACGTGATACGTTATACGTTATACGTTATACGTTATACGTTATAAGTTATACGTTATACGTCATAGGTTATACGTTGAACGTTATACGTTATACGTAGTATGTAATGCGTCTTACGTTTTACGTTATTCGTTTTACGTTATACGTGATACGTTATACGTTATACGTTATACGTTATACGTTATAAGTTATACGTTATACGTTATACGTTATACGTTATACGTTATACGTTATACGTTATACGTTATACGTTATACGTTATACGTTATACGTTATACGTTATACGTTATACGTTATACGTCATAGGTTATACGTTATACGTTATACGTTATACGGTATACGGTATACGTTACACGTCATACGTTATACGTTATACGTTATACGTTATACGTTATACGTTATACGTTATACGTTATACGTTATACGTTATACGTTATACGTTATACGTTATACGTTATACGTTATACGTTATACGTTATACGTTATACGTTATACGTTATACGTTATACGTTATACGTTATACGTTATACGTTATACGTTATACGTTATACGTTATACGTTATACGTTATACGTTATACGTTATAGGTTATACGTTATACGTTATACGTTATACGTTATAAGTTATACGTTATACGTCATAGGTTATACGTTGAACGTTATACGTTATACGTAGTATGTAATGCGTCATACGTTTTACGTTATTCGTTATACGTTATACGTTATACGTTATACGTTATACGTTATAGGTTATGTGTTATACGTTATACGTTATACGTTATACGTTATACGTTATACGTTATACGTTATACGTTATACGTTATACGTTATACGTTATACGTTATACGTTATACGTTATACGTTATACGTTATACGTTATACGTTATACGTTATACGTTATACGTTATACGTTATACGTTATACGTTATACGTTATACGTTATACGTTATACGTTATACGTTATACGTTATACGTTATACGTTATACGTTATACGTTATAGGTTATACGTTATACGTTATACGTTATACGTTATACGTTACAAGTTATACGTTATACGTCATAGGTTATACGTTGAACGTTATACTTTATACGTAGCATGTAATGCGTCATACGTTTTACGTTATTCGTTATACGTTTTTCGTTACAAGTTATACGTTATACGATATACGTTATACGTCATAGGTTATACGTTATACGTTATACGTTATACGTTATACGTTATACATTATGCGTTATACGTTTTACGTTATTCGTTATACGTTATACGTTATACGATATACGTTATACGTTATACGTTATACGTTATACGTTATACGTTATACGTTATACGTTATACGTTATACGTTATACGTTATACGTTATACGTTATACGTTATACGTTATACGTTATACGTTATACGTTATACGTTATACGTTATACGTTATACGTTATACGTTATACGTTATACGTTATACGTTATACGTTATACGTTATACGTTATACGTTATACGTTATACGTTATACGTTATACGTTATACGTTATACGTAATACGTTATACGTTATACGTTATACGTTATACGTTATACGTTATACGTTATACGTTACACGTTATACGTTATACGTTATACGTTATACGTTGTACGTTATACGTTATAAGTTGTACGTTATACGATATACGTTATACGTTATTCGTTATACGTCATAGGTTATACGTTATACGTTATACGTTATGCGTTATACGTTATACGTTATACGTTATACGTTATACGTTATACGTTATACGTTATGCGTTATACATTATACGTTATTAGTTATACGTTATACGTTATACTTTATACGTTATACGTTATACGTTATACGTTATACGTTATACGTTATACGTTATACGTTATACGTTATACGTTATACGTTATACGTTGTACGTTATACGTTATACGTTATACGTTACAAGTTATACGTTATACGTTATACGTTATACGTCATAGGTTATACGTTATACGTTATACGTTATACGTTATACGTTATACGTTATACGTTATACGTTATACGATATACGTTATACGTTATACGTTATACGTTATACGTTATACGTTATACGTTATACGTTATACGTTATACATTATACGTTATACGTTATACGTTATACGTTATACGTTATACGTTATACGTTATACGTTATACGTTATACGTTATACGTTATACGTTATACGTTATACGTTATACGTTATACGTTATACGTTATACGTTATACGTTATACGTTATACGTTATACGTAATACTTTGTACGTTATACGTTATACGTTATACGTTATACGTTATACGTTATACGTTATACGTTATACGTTATAGGTTATACGTTATACGTTATACGTTATATGTTACAAGTTATACGTTATAAGTCATACGTTATACGTTATACGTTATACGTTATACGTTATACGTTATACGTTATACGTTATACGTTATACGTTATACGTTATACGTTATACGTTATACGTTATACGTTATACGTTATACGTTATACGTTATACGTTATACGTTATACGTTATACGTTATACGTTATACGTTATACGTTATACGTTATACGTTATACGTTATACGTTATACGTTATACGTTATAGGTTATACGTTATACGTTATACGTTATACGTTATAAGTTATACGTTATACGTCATAGGTTATACGTTGAACGTTATACGTTATACGTAGTATGTAATGCGTCATACGTTTTACGTTATTCGTTATACGTTATACGTTATACGTTATACGTTATACGTTATACGTTATATGTTATACGTTATACGTTATACGTTATACGTTATACGTTATACGTTTTACCTTATACGTTATACGTTATACGTTATACGTTATACGTTATACGTTATACGTTATACGTTATACGTTATACGTTATACGTTATACGTTATACGTTATACGTTATACGTTATACGTTATACGTTATACGTTATACGTTATACGTTATACGTTATACGTTATAGGTTATACGTTATACGTTATACGTTATACGTTATACGTTACAAGTTATACGTTATACGTCATAGGTTATACGTTGAACGTTATACTTTATACGTAGCATGTAATGCGTCATACGTTTTACGTTATTCGTTATACGTTTTTCGTTACAAGTTATACGTTATACGATGTACGTTATACGTCATAGGTTATACGTTATACGTTATACGTTATACGTTATACGTTATACATTATGCGTTATACGTTTTACGTTATTCGTTATACGTTATACGTTATACGATATACGTTATACGTTATACGTTATACGTTATACGTTATACGTTATACGTTATACGTTATACGTTATACGTTATACGTTATACGTTATACGTTATACGTTATACGTTATACGTTATACGTTATACGTTATACGTTATACGTTATACGTTATACGTTATACGTTATACGTTATACGTTATACGTTATACGTTATACGTTATACGTTATACGTTATACGTTATACGTTATACGTTATACGTTATACGTTATACGTTATACGTTATACGTTATACGTTATACGTTATACGTTATACGTTATACGTTATACGTTATAGGTTATACGTTATACGTTATACGTTATACGTTATACGTTACAAGTTATACGTTATACGTCATAGGTTATACGTTGAACGTTATACTTTATACGTTATACGTTATACGTTATACGTTATACGTTATACGTTATACGTTATACGTTATACGTTATACGTTATACGTTATACGTTATACGTTATACGTTATACGTTATACGTTATACGTTATACGTTATACGTTATACGTTATACGTTATACGTTATACGTTATACGTTATACGTTATACGTTATACGTTATACGTTATACGTTATACGTTATACGTTATACGTTATACGTTATACGTTATACGTTATACGTTAAACGTTATACGTTATACGTTATACGTTATACGTTATACGTTATACGTTATACGTTATACGTTATACGTTATACGTTATACGTTATACGTTATACGTTATACGTTATACGCTATACGTTATACGTTATACGTTATACGTTATACGTTATACGTTATACGCTATACGTTATACGTTATACGTTATACGTTATACGTTATACGTTATACGTTATACGTTATACGTTATACGTTATACGTTATACGTTATACGTTATACGTTATACGTTATACGTTATACGTTATACGTTATACGTTATACGTTATACGTTATACGTTATACGTTATACGTTCTACGTTATACGTTATACGTTATACGTTATACGTTATACATTACATGTTATACGTTATACGTTATACGTTATACGATATACGTTATACGTTATACGTTATACTTTATAGGTTATACGTTATACGTTATACGTTATACGTTATACGTAATACGTTATACGTTATACGTTATACGTTATACGTTATACGTTATACGTTATACGTTACACGTTATACGTTATACGTTACACGTTATACGTTATACGTTATACGTTATACGTTGTACGTTATACGTTATAAGTTGTACGTTATACGATATACGTTATACGTTATTCGTTATACGTACTTCGTTACACGTTATACTTTATACGTTATACGTTATACGTTATACGTCATAGGTTATACGTTATACGTTATACGTTATACGGTATACGGTATACGTTACACGTCATACGTTATACGTTATACGTTATACGTTATACGTTATACGTTATACGTTATACGTTATACGTTATACGTTATACGTTATACGTTATACGTTATACGTTATACGTTATACGTTATACGTTATACGTTATACGTTATACGTTATACGTTATACGTTATACGTTATACGTTATACGTTATACGTTATACGTTATACGTTATACGTTCTACGTTATACGTTATACGTTATACGTTATACGTTATAGGTTATACGTTATACGTTATACTTTATACGTTATAAGTTATACGTTATACGTCATAGGTTATACGTTGAACGTTATACGTTATACGTAGTATGTAATGCGTCATACGTTTTACGTTATCCGTTATACGTTATACGTTATACGTTATACGTTATACGTTATACGTTATACGTTATACGTTATACGTTATACGTTATACGTTATACGTTATACGTTATACGTTATACGTTATACGTTATACGTTATACGTTATACGTTATACGTTATACGTTATACGTTATACGTTATACGTTATACGTTATACGTTATACGTTATACGTTATACGTTATACGTTATACGTTATACGTTATACGTTATACGTTATACGTTATACGTTATACGTTATACGTTATACGTTATACGTTATACGTTATACGTTATACGTTATACGTTATAGGTTATACGTTATACGTTATACGTTATACGTTATACGTTACAAGTTATACGTTATACGTCATAGGTTATACGTTGAACGTTATACTTTATACGTAGCATGTAATGCGTCATACGTTTTACGTTATTCGTTATACGTTTTTCGTTACAAGTTATACGTTATACGATATACGTTATACGTCATAGGTTATACGTTATACGTTATACGTTATACGTTATACGTTATACATTATGCGTTGTACGTTTTACGTTGTTCGTTATACGTTATACGTTATACGATATACGTTATACGTTATACGTTATACGTTATACGTTATACGTTATACGTTATACGTTATACGTTATACGTTATACGTTATACGTTATACGTTATACGTTATACGTTATACGTTATACGTTATACGTTATACGTTATACGTTATACGTTATACGTTATACGTTATACGTTATACGTTATACGTTATACGTTATACGTTATACGTTATACGTTATACGTTATACGTTATACGTTATACGTTATACGTTATACGTTATACGTTATACGTTATACGTTATACGTTATACGTTATACGTTATACGTTATACGTTATACGTTATACGTTATACGTTATACGTTATACGTTATACTTTATAGGTTATACGTTATACGTTATACGTTATACGTTATACGTTATACGTTATACGTTATACGTTATACGTTATACGTTATACGTTATACGTTATACGTTATACGTTATACGTTATACGGTATACGTTATACGTTGTACGTTATACGTTACACGTTATACGTTATACGTCATAGGTTATACGTTATACGTTATACGTTATACGTTATACGTTATACGTTATACTTTATAGGTTATACGTTATACGTTATACGTTATACGTTATACGTTATACGTTATACGTTATACGTTATACGTTATACGTTATACGTTATACGTTATACGTTATACGTTATACGTTATACGTTATACGGTATACGTTATACGTTGTACGTTATACGTTACACGTTATACGTTATACGTCATAGGTTATACGTTATACGTTATACGTTATGCGTTATACGTTATACGTTATACGTTATACGTTATACGTTATACGTTATACGTTATGCGTTATACATTATACGTTATTAGTTATACGTTATACGTTATACTTTATACGTTATACGTTATACGTTATACGTTATACGTTATACGTTATACGTTATACGTTATACGTTATACGTTATACGTTATACGTTGTACGTTATACGTTATACGTTATACGTTACAAGTTATACGTTATACGTTATACGTTATACGTCATAGGTTATACGTTATACGTTATACGTTATACGTTATACGTTATACGTTATACGTTATACGTTATACGATATACGTTATACGTTATACGTTATACGTTATACGTTATACGTTATACGTTATACGTTATACGTTATACGTTATACGTTATACGTTATACGTTATACGTTATACGTTATACGTTATACGTTATACGTTATACGTTATACGTTATACGTTATACGTTATACGTTATACGTTATACGTTATACGTTATACGTTATACGTTATACGTTATACGTTATACGTTATACGTAATACTTTGTACGTTATACGTTATACGTTATACGTTATACGTTATACGTTATACGTTATACGTTATACGTTATAGGTTATACGTTATACGTTATACGTTATATGTTACAAGTTATACGTTATAAGTCATACGTTATACGTTATACGTTATACGTTATACGTTATACGTTGTACGTTATACGTTATACGTTATACGTTATACGTTATACGTTATACGTTATACGTTATACGTTATACGTTATACGTTATACGTTATACATTATACGTTATACGTTATACGTTATACGTTATACGTTATACGTTATACGTTATACGTTATACGTTATACGTTATACTTTATAGGTTATACGTTATACGTTATACGTTATACGTTATACGTTATACGTTATACGTTATACGTTATACGTTATACGTTATACGTTATACGTTATACGTTATACGTTATACGTTATACGGTATACGTTATACGTTGTACGTTATACGTTACACGTTATACGTTATACGTCATAGGTTATACGTTATACGTTATACGTTATACGTTATACGTTATACGTTATACTTTATAGGTTATACGTTATACGTTATACGTTATACGTTATACGTTATACGTTATACGTTATACGTTATACGTTATACGTTATACGTTATACGTTATACGTTATACGTTATACGTTATACGTTATACGGTATACGTTATACGTTGTACGTTATACGTTACACGTTATACGTTATACGTCATAGGTTATACGTTATACGTTATACGTTATGCGTTATACGTTATACGTTATACGTTATACGTTATACGTTATACGTTATACGTTATGCGTTATACATTATACGTTATTAGTTATACGTTATACGTTATACTTTATACGTTATACGTTATACGTTATACGTTATACGTTATACGTTATACGTTATACGTTATACGTTATACGTTATACGTTATACGTTGTACGTTATACGTTATACGTTATACGTTACAAGTTATACGTTATACGTTATACGTTATACGTCATAGGTTATACGTTATACGTTATACGTTATACGTTATACGTTATACGTTATACGTTATACGTTATACGATATACGTTATACGTTATACGTTATACGTTATACGTTATACGTTATACGTTATACGTTATACGTTATACGTTATACGTTATACGTTATACGTTATACGTTATACGTTATACGTTATACGTTATACGTTATACGTTATACGTTATACGTTATACGTTATACGTTATACGTTATACGTTATACGTTATACGTTATACGTTATACGTTATACGTTATACGTTATACGTAATACTTTGTACGTTATACGTTATACGTTATACGTTATACGTTATACGTTATACGTTATACGTTATACGTTATAGGTTATACGTTATACGTTATACGTTATATGTTACAAGTTATACGTTATAAGTCATACGTTATACGTTATACGTTATACGTTATACGTTATACGTTGTACGTTATACGTTATACGTTATACGTTATACGTTATACGTTATACGTTATACGTTATACGTTATACGTTATACGTTATACATTATACGTTATACGTTATACGTTATACGTTATACGTTATACGTTATACGTTATACGTTATACGTTATACGTTATACGTTATGCGTTGTACGTTATACGTTATAAGTTGTACGTTATACGATATACGTTATACGTTATACGGTATACGTTATACGTTGTACGTTCCGTGTTATACGTTATACGTTATACGTTATACGTTATACGTTATACGTTATACGTTACACGTTATACGTCATAGGTTATACGTTATACGTTATACGTTATACGTTATACGTTATACGTTATACGTTATACGTTATACGTTATACGTCATAGGTTATACGTTATACGTTATACGTTATGCGTTATACGTTATGCGTTATACGTTATACGTTATACGTTATACGTTATACGTTATACGTTATACGTTATACGTTATGCGTTATACGTTATACGTTATTAGTTATACGTTATACGGTATACGTTATACGTTGTACGTTACATGTTATACATTATACGTTATACGTTATACGATATATGTTATACGTTATACGTTATACGTTATACGTTATGCTTTATACGTTATACGTTATACGTTATACGTTATACGTTATACGTTATACGTTATACGTTATACGTTATACGTTATACGTTATACGTCATAGGTTATACGTTATATGTTATACGTTATACGTTATACGTTATACGTTATACGTTATACGTTATACGTTATACGTTATACGTTATACGTTATACGTTATACGTTATACTTTATACGTTATACGTTATACGTTATACGTCATAGGTTATACGTTATATGTTATACGTTATACGTTATGCTTTATACGTTATACGTTATACGTTATACGTTATACGTTATACGTTATACGTTATAGGTTATACGTTATACGTTATACGTTATATGTTACAAGTTATACGTTATAAGTCATACGTTATACGTTATACGTCATACGTTATACGTTATACGTTATACGTTATACGTTATACGTTATACGTTATACGTTATACGTTATACGTTATACGTTATACGTTATACGTTAACGTTATACTTTATACGTTATACGTTATACGTTATACGTCATAGGTTATACGTTATATGTTATACGTTATACGTTATACGTTATACGTTATACGTCATACGTTATACGTTATACGTTATTGGTTATACGTTATACGTTATACGTTATACGTTATACGTTATACGTTATACGTTATACGTTATACGTTATACGTTATACGTTATACGTTATACGTTATACGTTATACGTTATACGTTATACGTTATACGTCATAGGTTATACGTTATACGTTATACGTTATGCGTTATACGTTATGCGTTATACGTTATACGTTATACGTTATACGTTATACGTTATACGTTATGCGTTATACGTTATACGTTATTAGTTATACGTTATACGGTATACGTTATACGTTGTACGTTACATGTTATACATTATACGTTATACGTTATACGATATACGTTATACGTTATACGTTATACGTTATACGTTATACGTTATTGGTTGTACGTTATACGTTATACGTTATACGTTATACGTTATACGTTATACGTTATACGTTATACGTTATACGTTATACGTTATACGTTATACGTTATACGTTATACGTTATTCGTTATACGTTATACGTTATACGTTATACGTTATACGTTATACGTTATACGTTATACGTTATACGTTATACTTTATACGTTATACGTTATACGTTATACATTATACGTTATACGTTATACGTTATACGCTATACGTTATACGTTATACGTTATACGTTATACGTTATACGTTATACGTTATAGGTTATACGTTATACGTTATACGTTATATGTTACAAGTTATACGTTATAAGTCATACGTTATACGTTATACGTTATACGTTATACGTTATACGTTGTACGTTATACGTTATACGTTATACGTTATACGTTATACGTTATACGTTATACGTTATACGTTATACGTTATACGTTATACATTATACGTTATACGTTATACGTTATACGTTATACGTTATACGTTATACGTTATACGTTATACGTTATACGTTATACGTTATACGTTGTACGTTATACGTTATAAGTTGTACGTTATACGATATACGTTATACGTTATACGGTATACGTTATACGTTGTACGTTCCGTGTTATACGTTATACGTTATACGTTATACGTTATACGTTATACGTTATACGTTATACGTTATACGTTACACGTTATACGTCATAGGTTATACGTTATACGTTATACGTTATACGTTATACGTTATACGTTATACGTTATACGTTATACGTTATACGTCATAGGTTATACGTTATACGTTATACGTTATGCGTTATACGTTATGCGTTATACGTTATCCGTTATACGTTATACGTTATACGTTATACGTTATACGTTATACGTTATGCGTTATACGTTATACGTTATTAGTTATACGTTATACGGTATACGTTATACGTTGTACGTTACATGTTATACATTATACGTTATACGTTATACGATATATGTTATACGTTATACGTTATACGTTATACGTTATGCTTTATACGTTATACGTTATACGTTATACGTTATACGTTATACGTTATACGTTATACGTTATACGTTATACGTTATACGTAATACGTTATACGTTGTACGTTATACGTTATAAGTTGTACGTTATACGATATACGTTATACGTTATACGGTATACGTTATACGTTGTACGTTCCATGTTATACGTTATACGTTATACGTTATACGTTATACGTTATACGTTATACGTTACACGTTATACGTCATAGGTTATACGTTATACGTTATACGTTATACGTTATACGTTATACGTTATACGTTATACGTTATACGTTATACGTTATACGTTATACGTTATACGTTATACGTCATAGGTTATACGTTATACGTTATACGTTATGCGTTATACGTTATGCGTTATACGTTATACGTTATACGTTATACGTTATACGTTATACGTTATACGTTATGCGTTATACGTTATACGTTATTAGTTATACGTTATACGGTATACGTTATACGTTGTACGTTACATGTTATACATTATACGTTATACGTTATACGATATATGTTATACGTTATACGTTATACGTTATGCGTTACACGTTATACGTTATACGCTATACGTTACATGTTATACGTTATACATTATACGTTATACGTTATACGTTATACGTTATACGTTATACGTTATACGTTATACGTTATACGTTATACGTTATACGTCATAGGTTATACGTTATATGTTATACGTTATACGTTATACGTTATAGGTCATACGTTATACGTTATACGTTATACGTTATACGTTATACCTTATACGTTATACGTTATACGTTATACGCTAAACGTTATACGTTATACGTTATACGTTATAGGTTATACGTTATACGTTATACGTTATACGTTATACGTTATACGTTATACGTTATACTTTATACGTTATACGTTATACGTTATACGTTATACGTTATACGTTATACGTTATACGTTATACGTTATACGTTATACGTTATACGTTGTACGTTATACGTTATACGTTATACGTTACAAGTTATACGTTGTACGTTATACGTTATACGTCATAGGTTATACGTTATACGTTATACGTTATACGTTATACGTTATACGTTATACGTTATACGATATACGTTATACGTTATACGTAATACGTTATACGTTATACGTTATACTTTATACGTTATACGTTATACGTTATACGTTATACGTTATACGTTATACGTTATACGTTATACGTTATACGTTATACGTTATACGTTATACGTTATACGTTATACGTTATACGTTATACGTTGTACGTTATACGTTATACGTTATACGTTACAAGTTATACGTTATACGTTATACGTTATACGTCATAGGTTATACGTTATACGTTATACGTTATACGTTATACGTTATACGATATACGTTATACGTTATACGTTATACGTTATACGTCATACGTTATACGCTATACGTTACATGTTATACGTTATACATTATACGTTATACGTTATACGTTATACGTTATACGTTATACGTTATACGTTATACGTTATACGTCATAGGTTATACGTTATACGTTATACGTTATACGTTATACGTTATACGTTATACGTTATACGCTATACGTTATACGTTATACTTTATACGTTATACGTTATACGTTATACGTTATACGTTATGCGTTATACGTTATGCGTTATACGTTATACGTTATACGTTATACGTTATACGATATACGTTATACGTTATGCGTTATACGTTATACGTTATTTGTTATACATTATACGGTATACGTTATACGTTGTACTTTACATTTTATACATTATACGTTATACGTTATACGATATACGTTATACGTTATACGTTATACGTTATACGTTATACGTTATACGTTATACGTTATACTTTATACGTTATACGTTATACGTTATACGTTATACGTTATGCGTTATACGTTATGCGTTATACGTTATACGTTATACGTTATACGTTATACGTTATACGTTATACGTTATACGTTATACGTTATACGTTATGCGTTATACGTTATACGTTATTTGTTATACGTTATACGTTATACGTTATACGTTATACGTTATACGTTATACGTTATACGTTATACGTTATACGTTATACGTTATACGTTATACGTTATACGTTATACGTTATACGTTATACGTTATACGTCATAGGTTATACGTTATACGTTATACGTTATACGTTATACGTTATACGTTATACGTTATACGTTATACGTTATACTTTATACGTTATACGTTATACGTTATGCGTTATACGTTATGCATTATACGTTATGCGTTATACGTTATACGTTATACGTTATACGTTATACGTTATACGTTATACGTTATACGTTATACGTTATGCGTTATACGTTATACGTTATTTGTTATACGTTATACGTTATACGTTATGCGTTATACGTTATACGTTATACGTTATACGTTATACGTTATACGTTATGCGTTATACGTTATACGTTATTAGTTATACGCTATACGTTATAAGTTATACGTTATACGTTATACGTTATACGTTATACGTTATACATTATACGTTATACGTTATACGTTATACGTTATACGTTATACGTTATACGTTATACGTTATACGTTATACGTTATACGTTATACGCTATACGTTACATGTTATACGTTATACGTTATACGTTATACGTTATACGCTATACGGTATACGGTATACGTTATACGTTGTACGTTATACGTTATACGTTATGCGTTATACGTTATACGTTATACGTTATACGTTATACGTTATACGTTATACGTTATGCGTTATACGTTATACGTTATTAGTTATACGTTATACGGTATACGTTATACGTTTGACGTTACATGTTATACATTATACGTTATACGTTATACGATATACGTTATACGTTATACGTTATACGTTATGCGTTATACGTTATACGTTATACGCTATACGTTACATGTTATACGTTATACATTATACGTTATACGTTATACGTTATACGTTATACGTTATACGTTATACGTTATACGTTATACGTTATACGTCATAGGTTATACGTTATATGTTATACGTTATACGTTATACGTTATACGTTATACGTTATACGTTGAACGTTATACGTTATACGTAGTATGTAATGCGTCATACGTTTTACGTTATTCGTTATACGTTATACGTTATACGTTATACGTTATACGTTATACGTTATATGTTATACGTTATACGTTATACGTTATACGTTATACGTTATACGTTATACGTTATACGTTATACGTTATACGTTATACGTTATACGTTATACGTTATACGTTATACGTTATACGTTATACGTTATACGTTATACGTTATACGTTATACGTTATACGTTATACGTTATACGTTATACGTTATACGTTATACGTTATACGTTATACGTTATACGTTATACGTTATACGTTATACGTTATACGTTATACGTTATACGTTATACGTTATAGGTTATACGTTATACGTTATACGTTATACGTTATACGTTACAAGTTATACGTTATACGTCATAGGTTATACGTTGAACGTTATACTTTATACGTAGCATGTAATGCGTCATACGTTTTACGTTATTCGTTATACGTTTTTCGTTACAAGTTATACGTTATACGATATACGTTATACGTCATAGGTTATACGTTATACGTTATACGTTATACGTTATACGTTATACATTATGCGTTATACGTTTTACGTTATTCGTTATACGTTATACGTTATACGATATACGTTATACGTTATACGTTATACGTTATACGTTATACGTTATACGTTATACGTTATACGTTATACGTTATACGTTATACGTTATACGTTATACGTTATACGTTATACGTTATACGTTATACGTTATACGTTATACGTTATACGTTATACGTTATACGTTATACGTTATACGTTATACGTTATACGTTATACGTTAAACGTTATACGTTATACGTTATACGTTATACGTTATACGTTATACGTTATACGTTATACGTTATACGTTATACGTTATACGTTATACGTTATACGTTATACGTTATACGTTATACGTTATACGTTATACGTTATACGTTATACGTTATACGTTATACGCTATACATTATACGTTATACGTTATACGTTATACGTTATACGTTATACGTTATACGTCATAGGTTATACGTTATATGTTATACGTTATACGTTATACGTTATACGTTATACGTTATACGTTGAACGTTATACGTTATACGTAGTATGTAATGCGTCATACGTTTTACGTTATTCGTTATACGTTATACGTTATACGTTATACGTTATACGTTATACGTTATATGTTATACGTTATACGTTATACGTTATACGTTATACGTTATACGTTACAAGTTATACGTTATACGTCATAGGTTATACGTTGAACGTTATACTTTATACGTAGCATGTAATGCGTCATACGTTTTACGTTATTCGTTATACGTTTTTCGTTACAAGTTATACGTTATACGATATACGTTATACGTCATAGGTTATACGTTATACGTTATACGTTATACGTTATACGTTATACATTATGCGTTATACGTTTTACGTTATTCGTTATACGTTATACGTTATACGATATACGTTATACGTTATACGTTATACGTTATACGTTATACGTTATACGTTATACGTTATACGTTATACGTTATACGTTATACGTTATACGTTATACGTTATACGTTATACGTTATACGTTATACGTTATACGTTATACGTTATACGTTATACGTTATACGTTATACGTTATACGTTATACGTTATACGTTATACGTTATACGTTATACGTTAAACGTTATACGTTATACGTTATACGTTATACGTTATACGTTATACGTTATACGTTATACGTTATACGTTATACGTTATACGTTATACGTTATACGTTATACGTTATACGTTATACGTTATACGTTATACGTTATACGTTATACGTTATACGTTATACGCTATACGTTATACGTTATACGTTATACTTTATACGTTATACGTTATAGGCTATACGTTATACGTTATACGTTATACGTTACATGTTATACGTTATACGTTATACGTTATACGTTATACGTTATACGTTATACGTTATACGTTATACGTTATACGTTATACGTTATACGTTATACGTTATACGTTATACGTTATACGTTATACGTTCTACGTTATACGTTATACGTTATACGTTATACATTACATGTTATACGTTATACGTTATACGTTATACGATATACGTTATACGTTATACGTTATACTTTATAGGTTATACGTTATACGTTATACGTTATACGTTATACGTTATACGTTATACGTTATACGTTATACGTTATACGTTATACGTTATACGTTATACGTTATAGGTTATACGTTATACGTTATACGTTATACGTTATAAGTTATACGTTATACGTCATAGGTTATACGTTGAACGTTATACGTTATACGTAGTATGTAATGCGTCTTACGTTTTACGTTATTCGTTTTACGTTATACGTGATACGTTATACGTTATACGTTATACGTTATACGTTATACGTTATAAGTTATACGTTATACGTTATACGTTATACGTTATACGTTATACGTTATACGTTATACGTTATACGTTATACGTTATACGTTATACGTTATACGTTATACGTTATACGTTATACGTTGTACGTTATACGTTGTACGTTATACGTTATACGTTATACGTTATACGTTATACGTTAGACGTTATTTGTTATACGTTATACGTTATACGTTATACGTTATACGTTATACGTTATACGTCATACGTTATACGTTATACGTTATACGTTATACGTTATACGTAATACGTTATACGTTATACGTTATACGTTATACGTTATACGTTATACGTTATACGTTATACGTTATACGTTACACGTTATACGTTATACGTTATACGTTATACGTTGTACGTTATACGTTATACGTTATTAGTTATACGTTATACGGTATACGTTATACGTTTGACGTTACATGTTATACATTATACGTTATACGTTATACGATATACGTTATACGTTATACGTTATACGTTATGCGTTATACGTTATACGTTATACGCTATACGTTACATGTTATACGTTATACATTATACGTTATACGTTATACGTTATACGTTATACGTTATACGTTATACGTTATACGTTATACGTTATACGTTATACGTTATACGTTATACGTTATACGTTATACGTTATACGTTATACGTTCTACGTTATACGTTATACGTTATACGTTATACGTTATACGTTATAGGTCATACGTTATACGTTATACGTTATACGTTATAAGTTATACGTTATACGTCATAGGTTATACGTTGAACGTTATACGTTATACGTAGTATGTAATGCGTCATACGTTTTACGTTATTCGTTATACGTTATACGTTATACGTTATACGTTATACGTTATACGTTATATGTTATACGTTATACGTTATACGTTATACGTTATACGTTATACGTTATACGTTATACGTTATACGTTATACGTTATACGTTATACGTTATACGTTATACGTTATACGTTATACGTTATACGTTATACGTTATACGTTATACGTTATACGTTATACGTTATACGTTATACGTTATACGTTATACGTTATACGTTATACGTTATACGTTATACGTTATACGTTATACGTTATACGTTATACGTTATACGTTATACGTTATACGTTATAGGTTATACGTTATACGTTATACGTTATACGTTATACGTTACAAGTTATACGTTATACGTCATAGGTTATACGTTGAACGTTATACTTTATACGTAGCATGTAATGCGTCATACGTTTTACGTTATTCGTTATACGTTTTTCGTTACAAGTTATACGTTATACGATATACGTTATACGTCATAGGTTATACGTTATACGTTATACGTTATACGTTATACGTTATACATTATGCGTTATACGTTTTACGTTGTTCGTTATACGTTATACGTTATACGATATACGTTATACGTTATACGTTATACGTTATACGTTATACGTTATACGTTATACGTTATACGTTATACGTTATACGTTATACGTTATACGTTATACGTTATACGTTATACGTTATACGTTATACGTTATACGTTATACGTTATACGTTATACGTTATACGTTATACGTTATACGTTATACGTTATACGTTATACGTTATACGTTATACGTTATACGTTATACGTTATACGTTATACGTTATACGTTATACGTTATAGGTTATACGTTATACGTTATACGTTATACGTTATAAGTTATACGTTATACGTCATAGGTTATACGTTGAACGTTATACGTTATACGTAGTATGTAATGCGTCATACGTTTTACGTTATTCGTTATACGTTATACGTTATACGTTATACGTTATACGTTATACGTTATATGTTATACGTTATACGTTATACGTTATACGTTATACGTTATACGTTATACGTTATACGTTATACGTTATACGTTATCCGTTATACGTTATACGTTATACGTTAGACGTTATACGTTATACGTTATACGTTATACGTTATACGTTATACGTTATACGTTATACGTTATACGTTATACGTTATACGTTATACGTTATACGTTATACGTTATACGTTATACGTTATACGTTATAGGTTATACGTTATACGTTATACGTGATACGTTATACGTTACAAGTTATACGTTATACGTCATAGGTTATACGTTGAACGTTATACTTTATACGTAGCATGTAATGCGTCATACGTTTTACGTTATTCGTTATACGTTTTTCGTTACAAGTTATACGTTATACGATATACGTTATACGTCATAGGTTATACGTTATACGTTATACGTTATACGTTATACGTTATACATTATGCGTTATACGTTTTACGTTATTCGTTATACGTTATACGTTATACGATATACGTTATACGTTATACGTTATACGTTATACGTTATACGTTATACGTTATACGTTATACGTTATACGTTATACGTTATACGTTATACGTTATACGTTATACGTTATACGTTATACGTTAAACGTTATACGTTATACGTTATACGTTATACGTTATACGTTATACGTTATACGTTATACGTAGTATGTAATGCGTCTTACGTTTTACGTTATTCGTTTTACGTTATACGTGATACGTTATACGTTATACGTTATACGTTATACGTTATAAGTTATACGTTATACGTTATACGTTATACGTTATACGTTATACGTTATACGTTATACGTTATACGTTATACGTTATACGTTATACGTTATACGTTATACGTTATACGTTATACGTTGTACGTTATACGTTGTACGTTATACGTTATACGTTATACGTTATACGTTATACGTTAGACGTTATTTGTTATACGTTATACGTTATACGTTATACGTTATACGTTATACGTTATACGTCATACGTTATACGTTATACGTTATACGTTATACGTTATACGTAATACGTTATACGTTATACGTTATACGTTATACGTTATACGTTATACGTTATACGTTATACGTTATACGTTACACGTTATACGTTATACGTTATACGTTATACGTTGTACGTTATACGTTATACGTTATTAGTTATACGTTATACGGTATACGTTATACGTTTGACGTTACATGTTATACATTATACGTTATACGTTATACGATATACGTTATACGTTATACGTTATACGTTATGCGTTATACGTTATACGTTATACGCTATACGTTACATGTTATACGTTATACATTATACGTTATACGTTATACGTTATACGTTATACGTTATACGTTATACGTTATACGTTATACGTTATACGTTATACGTTATACGTTATACGTTATACGTTATACGTTATACGTTATACGTTCTACGTTATACGTTATACGTTATACGTTATACGTTATAGGTCATACGTTATACGTTATACGTTATACGTTATAAGTTATACGTTATACGTCATAGGTTATACGTTGAACGTTATACGTTATACGTAGTATGTAATGCGTCATACGTTTTACGTTATTCGTTATACGTTATACGTTATACGTTATACGTTATACGTTATACGTTATATGTTATACGTTATACGTTATACGTTATACGTTATACGTTATACGTTATACGTTATACGTTATACGTTATACGTTATACGTTATACGTTATACGTTATACGTTATACGTTATACGTTATACGTTATACGTTATACGTTATACGTTATACGTTATACGTTATACGTTATACGTTATACGTTATACGTTATACGTTATACGTTATACGTTATACGTTATACGTTATACGTTATACGTTATACGTTATAGGTTATACGTTATACGTTATACGTTATACGTTATACGTTACAAGTTATACGTTATACGTCATAGGTTATACGTTGAACGTTATACTTTATACGTAGCATGTAATGCGTCATACGTTTTACGTTATTCGTTATACGTTTTTCGTTACAAGTTATACGTTATACGATATACGTTATACGTCATAGGTTATACGTTATACGTTATACGTTATACGTTATACGTTATACATTATGCGTTATACGTTTTACGTTGTTCGTTATACGTTATACGTTATACGATATACGTTATACGTTATACGTTATACGTTATACGTTATACGTTATACGTTATACGTTATACGTTATACGTTATACGTTATACGTTATACGTTATACGTTATACGTTATACGTTATACGTTATACGTTATACGTTATACGTTATACGTTATACGTTATACGTTATACGTTATACGTTATACGTTATACGTTATACGTTATACGTTATACGTTATACGTTATACGTTATACGTTATACGTTATACGTTATACGTTATACGTTATACGTTATACGTTATACGTTATACGTTATACGTTATACGTTATACGTTATACGTTATACGTTATACGTTATACGTTATACGTTATACGTTATACGTTATACGTTATACGTTATACGTTATACGTTATACGTTATACGTTATACTTTATAGGTTATACGTTATACGTTATACGTTATACGTTATACGTTATACGTTATACGTTATACGTTATACGTTATACGTTATACGTTATACGTTATACGTTATACGTTATACGTTGTACGTTATACGTTATACGTTATACGGTATACGTTATACGTTGTACGTTATACGTTACACGTTATACGTTATACGTCATAGGTTATACGTTATACGTTATACGTTATGCGTTATACGTTATACGTTATACGTTATACGTTATACGTTATACGTTATACGTTATACGTTATACGTTATACGTTATACGTTATACGTTATACGTTATACGTTATACGTTATACGTTATACGTTATACGTTATACGTTATACGTTATACGTTATACGTTATACGTTATACGTTATACGTTATACGTTATACGTTATACGTTATACGTTATACGTTATACGTTATACGTTGTACGTTATACGTTATACGTTATACGTTATACGTTATACGTTAGACGTTATTTGTTATACGTTATACGTTATACGTTATACGTTATACGTTATACGTTATACGTCATACGTTATACGTTATACGTTATACGTTATACGTTATACGTAATACGTTATACGTTATACGTTATACGTTATACGTTATACGTTATACGTTATACGTTATACGTTATACGTTACACGTTATACGTTATACGTTATACGTTATACGTTGTACGTTATACGTTATACGTTATTAGTTATACGTTATACGGTATACGTTATACGTTTGACGTTACATGTTATACATTATACGTTATACGTTATACGATATACGTTATACGTTATACGTTATACGTTATGCGTTATACGTTATACGTTATACGCTATACGTTACATGTTATACGTTATACATTATACGTTATACGTTATACGTTATACGTTATACGTTATACGTTATACGTTATACGTTATACGTTATACGTTATACGTTATACGTTATACGTTATACGTTATACGTTATACGTTATACGTTCTACGTTATACGTTATACGTTATACGTTATACGTTATAGGTCATACGTTATACGTTATACGTTATACGTTATAAGTTATACGTTATACGTCATAGGTTATACGTTGAACGTTATACGTTATACGTAGTATGTAATGCGTCATACGTTTTACGTTATTCGTTATACGTTATACGTTATACGTTATACGTTATACGTTATACGTTATATGTTATACGTTATACGTTATACGTTATACGTTATACGTTATACGTTATACGTTATACGTTATACGTTATACGTTATACGTTATACGTTATACGTTATACGTTATACGTTATACGTTATACGTTATACGTTATACGTTATACGTTATACGTTATACGTTATACGTTATACGTTATACGTTATACGTTATACGTTATACGTTATACGTTATACGTTATACGTTATACGTTATACGTTATAGGTTATACGTTATACGTTATACGTTATACGTTATACGTTACAAGTTATACGTTATACGTCATAGGTTATACGTTGAACGTTATACTTTATACGTAGCATGTAATGCGTCATACGTTTTACGTTATTCGTTATACGTTTTTCGTTACAAGTTATACGTTATACGATATACGTTATACGTCATAGGTTATACGTTATACGTTATACGTTATACGTTATACGTTATACATTATGCGTTATACGTTTTACGTTGTTCGTTATACGTTATACGTTATACGATATACGTTATACGTTATACGTTATACGTTATACGTTATACGTTATACGTTATACGTTATACGTTATACGTTATACGTTATACGTTATACGTTATACGTTATACGTTATACGTTATACGTTATACGTTATACGTTATACGTTATACGTTATACGTTATACGTTATACGTTATACGTTATACGTTATACGTTATACGTTATACGTTATACGTTATACGTTATACGTTATACGTTATACGTTATACGTTATACGTTATACGTTATACGTTATACGTTATACGTTATACGTTATACGTTATACGTTATACGTTATACGTTATACGTTATACGTTATACGTTATACGTTATACGTTATACGTTATACGTTATACGTTATACGTTATACGTTATACGTTATACGTTATACTTTATAGGTTATACGTTATACGTTATACGTTATACGTTATACGTTATACGTTATACGTTATACGTTATACGTTATACGTTATACGTTATACGTTATACGTTGTACGTTATACGTTGTACGTTATACGTTATACGTTATACGGTATACGTTATACGTTGTACGTTATACGTTACACGTTATACGTTATACGTCATAGGTTATACGTTATGCGTTATACGTTATGCGTTATACGTTATACGTTATACGTTATACGTTATACGTTATACGTTATACGTTATACGTTATACGTTATACGTTATACGTTATACGTTATACGTTATACGTTATACGTTATACGTTATACGTTATACGTTATACGTTATACGTTATACGTTATACGTTATACGTTATACGTTATACGTTATACGTTATACGTTATACGTTATACGTTATACGTTATACGTTATACGTTATACGTTATACGTTATACGTTATACGTTATACGTTATACGTTATACGTTATACGTTATACGTTATACGTTATACGTTATACGTTATACGTTATACGTTATACGTTATACGTTATACGTTATACGTTATAGGTTATACGTTATACGTTATACGTTATACGTTATAAGTTATACGTTATACGTCATAGGTTATACGTTGAACGTTATACGTTATACGTAGTATGTAATGCGTCATACGTTTTACGTTATTCGTTATACGTTATACGTTATACGTTATACGTTATACGTTATACGTTATATGTTATACGTTATACGTTATACGTTATACGTTATACGTTATACGTTATACGTTATACGTTATACGTTATACGTTATCCGTTATACGTTATACGTTATACGTTAGACGTTATACGTTATACGTTATACGTTATACGTTATACGTTATACGTTATACGTTATACGTTATACGTTATACGTTATACGTTATACGTTATACGTTATACGTTATACGTTATACGTTATAGGTTATACGTTATACGTTATACGTGATACGTTATACGTTACAAGTTATACGTTATACGTCATAGGTTATACGTTGAACGTTATACTTTATACGTAGCATGTAATGCGTCATACGTTTTACGTTATTCGTTATACGTTTTTCGTTACAAGTTATACGTTATACGATATACGTTATACGTCATAGGTTATACGTTATACGTTATACGTTATACGTTATACGTTATACATTATGCGTTATACGTTTTACGTTATTCGTTATACGTTATACGTTATACGATATACGTTATACGCTATACGTTATACGTTATACGTTATACGTTATACGTTATACGTTATACGCTATACGTTATACGTTATACGTTATACATTACATGTTATACGTTATACGTTATACGTTATACGTTATACGTTATACGTTATACGTTATACGTTATACGTTATACGTTATACGTTATACGTTATACGTTATACGTTATACGTTATACGTTATACGTTATACGTTATACGTTATACGTTATACGTTATACGTTATACGTTATACGTTATACGTTATACGTTATACGTTATACGTTATACGTTATACGTTATACGTTATACGTTATACGTTATACGTTATACGTTATACGTTATACTTTATAGGTTATACGTTATACGTTATACGTTATACGTTATACGTTATACGTTATACGTTATACGTTATACGTTATACGTTATACGTTATACGTTATACGTTATACGTTATACGTTATACGGTATACGTTATACGTTGTACGTTATACGTTACACGTTATACGTTATACGTCATAGGTTATACGTTATACGTTATACGTTATGCGTTATACGTTATACGTTATACGTTATACGTTATACGTTATACGTTATACGTTATGCGTTATACATTATACGTTATTAGTTATACGTTATACGTTATACTTTATACGTTATACGTTATACGTTATACGTTATACGTTATACGTTATACGTTATACGTTATACGTTATACGTTATACGTTATACGTTATACGTTGTACGTTATACGTTATACGTTATACGTTACAAGTTATACGTTATACGTTATACGTTATACGTCATAGGTTATACGTTATACGTTATACGTTATACGTTATACGTTATACGTTATACGTTATACGATATACGTTATACGTTATACGTTATACGTTATACGTTATACGTTATACGTTATACGTTATACGTTATACGTTATACGTTATACGTTATACGTTATACGTTATACGTTATACGTTATACGTTATACGTTATACGTTATACGTTATACGTTATACGTTATACGTTATACGTTATACGTTATACGTTATACGTTATACGTTATACGTTATACGTAATACTTTGTACGTTATACGTTATACGTTATACGTTATACGTTATACGTTATACGTTATACGTTATACGTTATAGGTTATACGTTATACGTTATACGTTATATGTTACAAGTTATACGTTATAAGTCATACGTTATACGTTATACGTTATACGTTATACGTTATACGTTGTACGTTATACGTTATACGTTATACGTTATACGTTATACGTTATACGTTATACGTTATACGTTATACGTTATACGTTATACATTATACGTTATACGTTATACGTTATACGTTATACGTTATACGTTATACGTTATACGTTATACGTTATACGTTATACGTTGTACGTGTTACGTTATAAGTTGTACGTTATACGATATACGTTATACGTTATACGGTATACGTTATACGTTGTACGTTCCGTGTTATACGTTGTACGTTATACGTTATACGTTATACGTTATACGTTATACGTTACACGTTATACGTCATAGGTTATACGTTATACGTTATACGTTATACGTTATACGTTATACGTTATACGTTATACGTTATACGTTATACGTCATAGGTTATACGTTATACGTTATACGTTATGCGTTATACGTTATGCGTTATACGTTATACGTTATACGTTATACGTTATACGTTATACGTTATACGTTATACGTTATGCGTTATACGTTATACGTTATTAGTTATACGTTATACGGTATACGTTATACGTTGTACGTTACATGTTATACATTATACGTTATACGTTATACGATATATGTTATACGTTATACGTTATACGTTATACGTTATGCTTTATACGTTATACGTTATACGTTATACGTTATACGTTATACGTTATACGTTATACGTTATACGTTATACGTTATACGTTATACGTTATACGTTATACGTTATACGTTATACGTCATAGGTTATACGTTATACGTTATACGTTATACGTTATACGTTATACGTTGTACGTTATACGTTATACGTTATACGTTATACGTTATACGTTATACGTTATACGTTATACTTTATACGTTATACGTTATACGTTATACGTCATAGGTTATACGTTATATGTTATACGTTATACGTTATGCTTTATACGTTATACGTTATACGTTATACGTTATACGTTATACGTTATACGTTATACGTTATACGTTATACGTTATACGTTATATGTTATACGTTATACGTTATACGTTATACGTTATACGTTATACGTTATACGTTATACGTTATACGTTATACGTTATACGTTATACGTTATACGTTATACGTTATACGTTATACGTTATACGTTATACGTTATACGTTATACGTTATACGTTATACGTTATACGTTATACGTTATACGTTATACGTTATACGTTATACGTTATACGTTATACGTTATACGTTATACGTTATACGTTATGCGTTATACATTATACGTTATTAGTTATACGTTATACGTTATACTTTATACGTTATACGTTATACGTTATACGTTATACGTTATACGTTATACGTTATACGTTATACGTTATACGTTATACGTTATACGTTATACGTTGTACGTTATACGTTATACGTTATACGTTACAAGTTATACGTTATACGTTATACGTTATACGTCATAGGTTATACGTTATACGTTATACGTTATACGTTATACGTTATACGTTATACGTTATACGTTATACGATATACGTTATACGTTATACGTTATACGTTATACGTTATACGTTATACGTTATACGTTATACGTTATACGTTATACGTTATACGTTATACGTTATACGTTATACGTTATACGTTATACGTTATACGTTATACGTTATACGTTATACGTTATACGTTATACGTTATACGTTATACGTTATACGTTATACGTTATACGTTATACGTTATACGTTATACGTTATACGTAATACTTTGTACGTTATACGTTATACGTTATACGTTATACGTTATACGTTATACGTTATACGTTATACGTTATAGGTTATACGTTATACGTTATACGTTATATGTTACAAGTTATACGTTATAAGTCATACGTTATACGTTATACGTTATACGTTATACGTTATACGTTGTACGTTATACGTTATACGTTATACGTTATACGTTATACGTTATACGTTATACGTTATACGTTATACGTTATACGTTATACATTATACGTTATACGTTATACGTTATACGTTATACGTTATACGTTATACGTTATACGTTATACGTTATACGTTATACGTTATACGTTGTACGTGTTACGTTATAAGTTGTACGTTATACGATATACGTTATACGTTATACGGTATACGTTATACGTTGTACGTTCCGTGTTATACGTTATACGTTATACGTTATACGTTATACGTTATACGTTATACGTTACACGTTATACGTCATAGGTTATACGTTATACGTTATACGTTATACGTTATACGTTATACGTTATACGTTATACGTTATACGTTATACGTCATAGGTTATACGTTATACGTTATACGTTATGCGTTATACGTTATGCGTTATACGTTATACGTTATACGTTATACGTTATACGTTATACGCTATACGTTATACGTTATGCGTTATACGTTATACGTTATTAGTTATACGTTATACGGTATACGTTATACGTTGTACGTTACATGTTATACATTATACGTTATACGTTATACGATATATGTTATACGTTATACGTTATACGTTATACGTTATGCTTTATACGTTATACGTTATACGTTATACGTTATACGTTATACGTTATACGTTATACGTTATACGTTATACGTTATACGTTATACGTTATACGTTATACGTTATACGTTATACGTCATAGGTTATACGTTATATGTTATACGTTATACGTTATACGTTATACGTTATACGTTATACGTTATACGTTATACGTTATACGTTATACGTTATACGTTATACGTTATACGTTATACGTTATACGTTATACGTCATAGGTTATACGTTATATGTTATACGTTATACGTTATACGTTATACGTTATACGTTATACGTTATACGTTATACGTTATACGTTATACGTTATACGTTATACGTTATACGTTATACGTTATACGTTATACGTTATACGTTATACGTTATAGGTTATACGTTATACGTTATACGTTATACGTTATACGTTACAAGTTATACGTTATACGTCATAGGTTATACGTTGAACGTTATACTTTATACGTAGCATGTAATGCGTCATACGTTTTACGTTATTCGTTATACGTTTTTCGTTACAAGTTATACGTTATACGATATACGTTATACGTCATAGGTTATACGTTATACGTTATACGTTATACGTTATACGTTATACATTATGCGTTGTACGTTTTACGTTGTTCGTTATACGTTATACGTTATACGATATACGTTATACGTTATACGTTATACGTTATACGTTATACGTTATACGTTATACGTTATACGTTATACGTTATACGTTATACGTTATACGTTATACGTTATACGTTATACGTTATACGTTATACGTTATACGTTATACGTTATACGTTATACGTTATACGTTATACGTTATACGTTATACGTTATACGTTATACGTTATACGTTATACGTTATACGTTATACGTTATACGTTATACGTTATACGTTATACGTTATACGTTATACGTTATACGTTATACGTTATACGTTATACGTTATACGTTATACGTTATACGTTATACGTTATACGTAATACGTTATACGTTATACGTTATACGTTATACGTTATACGTTATACTTTATAGGTTATACGTTATACGTTATACGTTATACGTTATACGTTATACGTTATACGTTATACGTTATACGTTATACGTTATACGTTATACGTTATACGTTATACGTTATACGTTATACGGTATACGTTATACGTTGTACGTTATACGTTACACGTTATACGTTATACGTCATAGGTTATACGTTTTACGTTATACGTTATGCGTTATACGTTATACGTTATACGTTATACGTTATACGTTATACGTTATACGTTATGCGTTATACATTATACGTTATTAGTTATACGTTATACGTTATACTTTATACGTTATACGTTATACGTTATACGTTATACGTTATACGTTATACGTTATACGTTATACGTTATACGTTATACGTTATACGTTATACGTTGTACGTTATACGTTATACGTTATACGTTACAAGTTATACGTTATACGTTATACGTTATACGTCATAGGTTATACGTTATACGTTATACGTTATACGTTATACGTTATACGTTATACGTTATACGTTATACGATATACGTTATACGTTATACGTTATACGTTATACGTTATACGTTATACGTTATACGTTATACGTTATACGTTATACGTTATACGTTATACGTTATACGTTATACGTTATACGTTATACGTTATACGTTATACGTTATACGTTATACGTTATACGTTATACGTTATACGTTATACGTTATACGTTATGCGTTATACGTTATGCGTTATACGTTATACGTTATACGTTATACGTTATACGTTATACGTTATACGTTATACGTTATGCGTTATACGTTATACGTTATTAGTTATACGTTATACGGTATACGTTATACGTTGTACGTTACATGTTATACATTATACGTTATACGTTATACGATATATGTTATACGTTATACGTTATACGTTATACGTTATGCTTTATACGTTATACGTTATACGTTATACGTTATACGTTATACGTTATACGTTATACGTTATACGTTATACGTTATACGTTATACGTTATACGTCATAGGTTATACGTTATACGTTATACGTTATACGTTATACGTTATACGTTATACGTTATACGTTATACGTTATACGTTATACGTTATACGTTATACGTTATACGTTATACTTTATACGTTATACGTTATACGTTATACGTCATAGGTTATACGTTATATGTTATACGTTATACGTTATGCTTTATACGTTATACGTTATACGTTATACGTTATACGTTATACGTTATACGTTATACGTTATACGTTATAGGTTATACGTTATACGTTATACGTTATACGTTACAAGTTATACGTTATACGTCATACGTTATACGTTATACGTTATACGTTATACGTTATACGTTATACGTTATACGTTATACGTTATACGTTATACGTTATACGTTATACGTTAACGTTATACTTTATACGTTATACGTTATACGTTATACGTCATAGGTTATACGTTATATGTTATACGTTATACGTTATACGTTATACGTTATACGTCATACGTTATACGTTATACGTTATTGGTTATACGTTATACGTTATACGTTATACGTTATACGTTATACGTTATACGTTATACGTTATACGTTATACGTTATACGTTATACGTTATACGTTGTACGTGTTACGTTATAAGTTGTACGTTATACGATATACGTTATACGTTATACGGTATACGTTATACGTTATGCGTTATACGTTATACGTTATACGTTATACGTTATACGTTATACGTTATGCGTTATACGTTATACGTTATTAGTTATACGTTATACGGTATACGTTATACGTTGTACGTTACATGTTATACATTATACGTTATACGTTATACGATATACGTTATACGTTATACGTTATACGTTATACGTTATACGTTATTGGTTATACGTTATACGTTATACGTTATACGTTATACGTTATACGTTATACGTTATACGTTATACGTTATACGTTATACGTTATACGTTATACGTTATACGTTATACGTTATTCGTTATACGTTATACGTTATACGTTATACGTTATACGTTATACGTTATACGTTATACGTTATACGTTATACTTTATACGTTATACGTTATACGTTATACATTATACGTTATACGTTATACGTTATACGCTATACGTTATACGTTATACGTTATACGTTATACGTTATACGTTATACGTTATAGGTTATACGTTATACGTTATACGTTATATGTTACAAGTTATACGTTATAAGTCATACGTTATACGTTATACGTTATACGTTATACGTTATACGTTGTACGTTATACGTTATACGTTATACGTTATACGTTATACGTTATACGTTATACGTTATACGTTATACGTTATACGTTATACGTTATACGTTATACGTTATACGTAATACGTTATACGTTATACGTCATAGGTTATACGTTATACGTTATACGTTATACGTTATACGTTATACGTTATACGTTATACGTTATACGTTATACGTCATAGGTTATACGTTATACGTTATACGTTATGCGTTATACGTTATGCGTTATACGTTATACGTTATACGTTATACGTTATACGTTATACGTTATACGTTATACGTTATGCGTTATACGTTATACGTTATTAGTTATACGTTATACGGTATACGTTATACGTTGTACGTTACATGTTATACATTATACGTTATACGTTATACGATATATGTTATACGTTATACGTTATACGTTATACGTTATGCTTTATACGTTATACGTTATACGTTATACGTTATACGTTATACGTTATACGTTATACGTTATACGTTATACGTTATACGTAATACGTTATACGTTGTACGTTATACGTTATAAGTTGTACGTTATACGATATACGTTATACGTTATACGGTATACGTTATACGTTGTACGTTCCATGTTATACGTTATACGTTATACGTTATACGTTATACGTTATACGTTATACGTTATACGTTATACGTCATAGGTTATACGTTATATGTTATACGTTATACGTTATACGTTATAGGTCATACGTTATACGTTATACGTTATACGTTATACGTTATACCTTATACGTTATACGTTATACGTTAAACGTTATACGTTATACGTTATACGTTATAGGTTATACGTTATACGTTATACGTTATACGTTATACGTTATACGTTATACGTTATACTTTATACGTTATACGTTATACGTTATACGTTATACGTTATACGTTATACGTTATACGTTATACGTTATACGTTATACGTTATACGTTGTACGTTATACGTTATACGTTATACGTTACAAGTTATACGTTGTACGTTATACGTTATACGTCATAGGTTATACGTTATACGTTATACGTTATACGTTATACGTTATACGTTATACGTTATACGATATACGTTATACGTTATACGTAATACGTTATACGTTATACGTTATACTTTATACGTTATACGTTATACGTTATACGTTATACGTTATACGTTATACGTTATACGTTATACGTTATACGTTATACGTTATACGTTATACGTTATACGTTATACGTTATACGTTATACGTTGTACGTTATACGTTATACGTTATACGTTACAAGTTATACGTTATACGTTATACGTTATACGTCATAGGTTATACGTTATACGTTATACGTTATACGTTATACGTTATACGATATACGTTATACGTTATACGTTATACGTTATACGTTATATGTTATACGCTATACGTTACATGTTATACGTTATACATTATACGTTATACGTTATACGTTATACGTTATACGTTATACGTTATACGTTATACGTTATACGTCATAGGTTATACGTTATACGTTATACGTTATACGTTATACGTTATACGTTATACGTTATACGCTATACGTTATACGTTATACTTTATACGTTATACGTTATACGTTATACGTTATACGTTATGCGTTATACGTTATGCGTTATACGTTATACGTTATACGTTATACGTTATACGATATACGTTATACGTTATGCGTTATACGTTATACGTTATTTGTTATACATTATACGGTATACGTTATACGTTGTACTTTACATTTTATACATTATACGTTATACGTTATACGATATACGTTATACGTTATACGTTATACGTTATACGTTATACGTTATACGTTATACGTTATACTTTATACGTTATACGTTATACGTTATACGTTATACGTTATGCGTTATACGTTATGCGTTATACGTTATACGTTATACGTTATACGTTATACGTTATACGTTATACGTTATACGTTATACGTTATACGTTATGCGTTATACGTTATACGTTATTTGTTATACGTTATACGTTATACGTTATACGTTATACGTTATACGTTATACGTTATACGTTATACGTTATACGTTATACGTTATACGTTATACGTTATACGTTATACGTTATACGTTATACGTTATACGTCATAGGTTATACGTTATAAGTTATACGTTATACGTTATACGTTATACGTTATACGTTATACATTATACGTTATACGTTATACGTTATACGTTATACGTTATACGTTATACGTTATACGTTATACGTTATACGTTATACGTTATACGCTATACGTTACATGTTATACGTTATACGTTATACGTTATACGTTATACGCTATACGGTATACGTTATACGTTGTACGTTATACGTTATACGTTATGCGTTATACGTTATACGTTATACGTTATACGTTATACGTTATACGTTATACGTTATGCGTTATACGTTATACGTTATTAGTTATACGTTATACGGTATACGTTATACGTTTGACGTTACATGTTATACATTATACGTTATACGTTATACGATATACGTTATACGTTATACGTTATACGTTATGCGTTATACGTTATACGTTATACGCTATACGTTACATGTTATACGTTATACATTATACGTTATACGTTATACGTTATACGTTATACGTTATACGTTATACGTTATACGTTATACGTCATAGGTTATACGTTATATGTTATACGTTATACGTTATACGTTATACGTTATACGTTATACGTTGAACGTTATACGTTATACGTAGTATGTAATGCGTCATACGTTTTACGTTATTCGTTATACGTTATACGTTATACGTTATACGTTATACGTTATACGTTATAAGTTATACGTTATACGTCATAGGTTATACGTTGAACGTTATACGTTATACGTAGTATGTAATGCGTCTTACGTTTTACGTTATTCGTTTTACGTTATACGTGATACGTTATACGTTATACGTTATACGTTATACGTTATAAGTTATACGTTATACGTTATACGTTATACGTTATACGTTATACGTTATACGTTATACGTTATACGTTATACGTTATACGTTATACGTTATACGTTATACGTTATAGGTTATACGTTATACGTTATACGTTATACGTTATACGTTACAAGTTATACGTTATACGTCATAGGTTATACGTTGAACGTTATACTTTATACGTAGCATGTAATGCGTCATACGTTTTACGTTATTCGTTATACGTTTTTCGTTACAAGTTATACGTTATACGATATACGTTATACGTCATAGGTTATACGTTATACGTTATACGTTATACGTTATACGTTATACATTATGCGTTATACGTTTTACGTTATTCGTTATACGTTATACGTTATACGATATACGTTATACGTTATACGTTATACGTTATACGTTATACGTTATACGTTATACGTTATACGTTATACGTTATACGTTATACGTTATACGTTATACGTTATACGTTATACGTTATACGTTATACGTTATACGTTATACGTTATACGTTATACGTTATACGTTATACGTTATACGTTATACGTTATACGTTATACGTTATACGTTAAACGTTATACGTTATACGTTATACGTTATACGTTATACGTTATACGTTATACGTTATACGTTATACGTTATACGTTATACGTTATACGTTATACGTTATACGTTATACGTTATACGTTATACGTTATACGTTATACGTTATACGTTATACGTTATACGTTATACGTTATACGCTATACATTATACGTTATACGTTATACGTTATACGTTATACGTTATAGGCTATACGTTATACGTTATACGTTATACATTACATGTTATACGTTATACGTTATACGTTATACGTTATACGTTATACGTTATACGTTATACGTTATACGTTATACGTTATACGTTATACGTTATACGTTATACGTTATACGTTATACGTTCTACGTTATACGTTATACGTTATACGTTATACATTACATGTTATACGTTATACGTTATACGTTATACGATATACGTTATACGTTATACGTTATACTTTATAGGTTATACGTTATACGTTATACGTTATACGTTATACGTTATACGTTATACGTTATACGTTATACGTTATACGTTATACGTTATACGTTATACGTTATAGGTTATACGTTATACGTTATACGTTATACGTTATAAGTTATACGTTATACGTCATAGGTTATACGTTGAACGTTATACGTTATACGTAGTATGTAATGCGTCTTACGTTTTACGTTATTCGTTTTACGTTATACGTGATACGTTATACGTTATACGTTATACGTTATACGTTATAAGTTATACGTTATACGTTATACGTTATACGTTATACGTTATACGTTATACGTTATACGTTATACGTTATACGTTATACGTTATACGTTATACGTTATACGTTATACGTTATACGTTATACGTTGTACGTTATACGTTGTACGTTATACGTTATACGTTATACGTTATACGTTATACGTTAGACGTTATTTGTTATACGTTATACGTTATACGTTATACGTTATACGTTATACGTTATACGTTATACGTTATACGTCATACGTTATACGTTATACGTTATACGTTATACGTTATACGTAATACGTTATACGTTATACGTTATACGTTATACGTTATACGTTATACGTTATACGTTATACGTTATACGTTACACGTTATACGTTATACGTTATACGTTATACGTTGTACGTTATACGTTATACGTTATTAGTTATACGTTATACGGTATACGTTATACGTTTGACGTTACATGTTATACATTATACGTTATACGTTATACGATATACGTTATACGTTATACGTTATACGTTATGCGTTATACGTTATACGTTATACGCTATACGTTACATGTTATACGTTATACATTATACGTTATACGTTATACGTTATACGTTATACGTTATACGTTATACGTTATACGTTATACGTTATACGTTATACGTTATACGTTATACGTTATACGTTATACGTTATACGTTATACGTTATACGTTCTACGTTATACGTTATACGTTATACGTTATACGTTATAGGTTATACGTTATACGTTATACGTTATACGTTATAAGTTATACGTTATACGTCATAGGTTATACGTTGAACGTTATACGTTATACGTAGTATGTAATGCGTCATACGTTTTACGTTATTCGTTATACGTTATACGTTATACGTTATACGTTATACGTTATACGTTATACGTTATATGTTATACGTTATACGTTATACGTTATACGTTATACGTTATACGTTATACGTTATACGTTGTACGTTATACGTTATACGTTATACGTTACAAGTTATACGTTGTACGTTATACGTTATACGTCATAGGTTATACGTTATACGTTATACGTTATACGTTATACGTTATACGTTATACGTTATACGATATACGTTATACGTTATACGTAATACGTTATACGTTATACGTTATACTTTATACGTTATACGTTATACGTTATACGTTATACGTTATACGTTATACGTTATACGTTATACGTTATACGTTATGCGTTATACGTTATACGTTATACGTTATACGTTATACGTTATACGATATACGTTATACGTTATACGTAATACGTTATACGTTATACGTTATACTTTATACGTTATACGTTATACGTTATACGTTATACGTTATACGTTATACGTTATACGTTATACGTTATACTTTATACGTTATACGTTATACGTTATACGTTATACGTTATACGTTATACGTTATACGTTATACGTTATACGTTATACGTTATACGTTGTACGTTATACGTTATACGTTATACGTTACAAGTTATACGTTGTACGTTATACGTTATACGTCATAGGTTATACGTTATACGTTATACGTTATACGTTATACGTTATACGTTATACGTTATACGATATACGTTATACGTTATACGTAATACGTTATACGTTATACGTTATACTTTATACGTTATACGTTATACGTTATACGTTATACGTTATACGTTATACGTTATACGTTATACGTTATACGTTATACGTTATACGTTATACGTTATACGTTATACGTTATACGTTATACGTTGTACGTTATACGTTATACGTTATACGTTACAAGTTATACGTTATACGTTATACGTTATACGTCATAGGTTATACGTTATACGTTATACGTTATACGTTATA
This sequence comes from Ptiloglossa arizonensis, assembly GCF_051014685.1. NCBI lineage: Eukaryota > Metazoa > Arthropoda > Insecta > Hymenoptera > Colletidae > Ptiloglossa > Ptiloglossa arizonensis. The sequence continues at coordinate 121,666 of NW_027479361.1, forward strand.
CGTTATACGATATACGTTATACGTTATACGTTATACGTTATACGTTATATGTTATACGCTATACGTTACATGTTATACGTTATACATTATACGTTATACGTTATACGTTATACGTTATACGTTATACGTTATACGTTATACGTTATACGTCATAGGTTATACGTTATACGTTATACGTTATACGTTATACGTTATACGTTATACGTTATACGCTATACGTTATACGTTATACTTTATACGTTATACGTTATACGTTATACGTTATACGTTATGCGTTATACGTTATGCGTTATACGTTATACGTTATACGTTATACGTTATACGATATACGTTATACGTTATGCGTTATACGTTATACGTTATTTGTTATACATTATACGGTATACGTTATACGTTGTACTTTACATTTTATACATTATACGTTATACGTTATACGATATACGTTATACGTTATACGTTATACGTTATACGTTATACGTTATACGTTATACGTTATACTTTATACGTTATACGTTATACGTTATACGTTATACGTTATGCGTTATACGTTATGCGTTATACGTTATACGTTATACGTTATACGTTATACGTTATACGTTATACGTTATACGTTATACGTTATACGTTATGCGTTATACGTTATACGTTATTTGTTATACGTTATACGTTATACGTTATACGTTATACGTTATACGTTATACGTTATACGTTATACGTTATACGTTATACGTTATACGTTATACGTTATACGTTATACGTTATACGTTATACGTTATACGTCATAGGTTATACGTTATAAGTTATACGTTATACGTTATACGTTATACGTTATACGTTATACATTATACGTTATACGTTATACGTTATACGTTATACGTTATACGTTATACGTTATACGTTATACGTTATACGTTATACGTTATACGCTATACGTTACATGTTATACGTTATACGTTATACGTTATACGTTATACGCTATACGGTATACGTTATACGTTGTACGTTATACGTTATACGTTATGCGTTATACGTTATACGTTATACGTTATACGTTATACGTTATACGTTATACGTTATGCGTTATACGTTATACGTTATTAGTTATACGTTATACGGTATACGTTATACGTTTGACGTTACATGTTATACATTATACGTTATACGTTATACGATATACGTTATACGTTATACGTTATACGTTATGCGTTATACGTTATACGTTATACGCTATACGTTACATGTTATACGTTATACATTATACGTTATACGTTATACGTTATACGTTATACGTTATACGTTATACGTTATACGTTATACGTCATAGGTTATACGTTATATGTTATACGTTATACGTTATACGTTATACGTTATACGTTATACGTTGAACGTTATACGTTATACGTAGTATGTAATGCGTCATACGTTTTACGTTATTCGTTATACGTTATACGTTATACGTTATACGTTATACGTTATACGTTATAAGTTATACGTTATACGTCATAGGTTATACGTTGAACGTTATACGTTATACGTAGTATGTAATGCGTCTTACGTTTTACGTTATTCGTTTTACGTTATACGTGATACGTTATACGTTATACGTTATACGTTATACGTTATAAGTTATACGTTATACGTTATACGTTATACGTTATACGTTATACGTTATACGTTATACGTTATACGTTATACGTTATACGTTATACGTTATACGTTATACGTTATAGGTTATACGTTATACGTTATACGTTATACGTTATACGTTACAAGTTATACGTTATACGTCATAGGTTATACGTTGAACGTTATACTTTATACGTAGCATGTAATGCGTCATACGTTTTACGTTATTCGTTATACGTTTTTCGTTACAAGTTATACGTTATACGATATACGTTATACGTCATAGGTTATACGTTATACGTTATACGTTATACGTTATACGTTATACATTATGCGTTATACGTTTTACGTTATTCGTTATACGTTATACGTTATACGATATACGTTATACGTTATACGTTATACGTTATACGTTATACGTTATACGTTATACGTTATACGTTATACGTTATACGTTATACGTTATACGTTATACGTTATACGTTATACGTTATACGTTATACGTTATACGTTATACGTTATACGTTATACGTTATACGTTATACGTTATACGTTATACGTTATACGTTATACGTTATACGTTAAACGTTATACGTTATACGTTATACGTTATACGTTATACGTTATACGTTATACGTTATACGTTATACGTTATACGTTATACGTTATACGTTATACGTTATACGTTATACGTTATACGTTATACGTTATACGTTATACGTTATACGTTATACGTTATACGTTATACGTTATACGCTATACATTATACGTTATACGTTATACGTTATACGTTATACGTTATAGGCTATACGTTATACGTTATACGTTATACATTACATGTTATACGTTATACGTTATACGTTATACGTTATACGTTATACGTTATACGTTATACGTTATACGTTATACGTTATACGTTATACGTTATACGTTATACGTTATACGTTATACGTTCTACGTTATACGTTATACGTTATACGTTATACATTACATGTTATACGTTATACGTTATACGTTATACGATATACGTTATACGTTATACGTTATACTTTATAGGTTATACGTTATACGTTATACGTTATACGTTATACGTTATACGTTATACGTTATACGTTATACGTTATACGTTATACGTTATACGTTATACGTTATAGGTTATACGTTATACGTTATACGTTATACGTTATAAGTTATACGTTATACGTCATAGGTTATACGTTGAACGTTATACGTTATACGTAGTATGTAATGCGTCTTACGTTTTACGTTATTCGTTTTACGTTATACGTGATACGTTATACGTTATACGTTATACGTTATACGTTATAAGTTATACGTTATACGTTATACGTTATACGTTATACGTTATACGTTATACGTTATACGTTATACGTTATACGTTATACGTTATACGTTATACGTTATACGTTATACGTTATACGTTATACGTTGTACGTTATACGTTGTACGTTATACGTTATACGTTATACGTTATACGTTATACGTTAGACGTTATTTGTTATACGTTATACGTTATACGTTATACGTTATACGTTATACGTTATACGTCATACGTTATACGTTATACGTTATACGTTATACGTTATACGTAATACGTTATACGTTATACGTTATACGTTATACGTTATACGTTATACGTTATACGTTATACGTTATACGTTACACGTTATACGTTATACGTTATACGTTATACGTTGTACGTTATACGTTATACGTTATTAGTTATACGTTATACGGTATACGTTATACGTTTGACGTTACATGTTATACATTATACGTTATACGTTATACGATATACGTTATACGTTATACGTTATACGTTATGCGTTATACGTTATACGTTATACGCTATACGTTACATGTTATACGTTATACATTATACGTTATACGTTATACGTTATACGTTATACGTTATACGTTATACGTTATACGTTATACGTTATACGTTATACGTTATACGTTATACGTTATACGTTATACGTTATACGATATACGTTATACGTTCTACGTTATACGTTATACGTTATACGTTATACGTTATAGGTTATACGTTATACGTTATACGTTATACGTTATAAGTTATACGTTATACGTCATAGGTTATACGTTGAACGTTATACGTTATACGTAGTATGTAATGCGTCATACGTTTTACGTTATTCGTTATACGTTATACGTTATACGTTATACGTTATACGTTATACGTTATACGTTATATGTTATACGTTATACGTTATACGTTATACGTTATACGTTATACGTTATACGTTATACGTTATACGTTATACGTTATACGTTATACGTTATACGTTATACGTTATTCGTTATACGTTATACGTTATACGTTATACGTTATACGTTATACGTTATACGTTATACGTTATACGTTATACGTTATACGTTATACGTTATACGTTATACGTTATACGTTATACGTTATACGTTATACGTTATACGTTATACGTTATACGTTATAGGTTATACGTTATACGTTATACGTTATACGTTATACGTTACAAGTTATACGTTATACGTCATAGGTTATACGTTGAACGTTATACTTTATACGTAGCATGTAATGCGTCATACGTTTTACGTTATTCGTTATACGTTTTTCGTTACAAGTTATACGTTATACGATATACGTTATACGTCATAGGTTATACGTTATACGTTATACGTTATACGTTATACGTTATACGTTATACGTTATACGTTATACGTTATACGGTATACGTTATACGTTGTACGTTATACGTTACACGTTATACGTTATACGTCATAGGTTATACGTTATACGTTATACGTTATGCGTTATACGTTATACGTTATACGTTATACGTTATACGTTATACGTTATACGTTATACATTATACGTTATACGTTATACGTTATACGTTATACGTTATACGTTATACGTTATACGTTATACGTTATACGTTATACGTTATACGTTGTACGTTATACGTTATAAGTTGTACGTTATACGATATACGCTATACGTTATACGGTATACGTTATACGTTGTACGTTCCGTGTTATACGTTATACGTTATACGTTATACGTTATACGTTATACGTTATACGTTATACGTTACACGTTATACGTCATAGGTTATACGTTATACGTTATACGTTATACGTTATACGTTATACGTTATACGTTATACGTTATACGTTATACGTTATACGTTATACGTTATACGTTATACGTTATACGTTATACGTTATACGTTATACGTTACACGTTATACGTCATAGGTTATACGTTATACGTTATACGTTATACGTTATACGTTATACGTTATACGTTATACGTTATACGTTATACGTTATACGTCATAGGTTATACGTTATACGTTATACGTTATGCGTTATACGTTATGCGTTATACGTTATACGTTATACGTTATACGTTATACGTTATACGTTATACGTTATACGTTATGCGTTATACGTTATACGTTATTAGTTATACGTTATACGGTATACGTTATACGTTGTACGTTACATGTTATACATTATACGTTATACGTTATACGATATATGTTATACGTTATACGTTATACGTTATACGTTATGCGTTATACGTTATACGTTATACGTTATACGTTATACGTTATACGTTATACGTTATACGTTATAGGTTATACGTTATACGTTATACGTCATAGGTTATACGTTATATGTTATACGTTATACGTTATACGTTATACGTTATACGTTATACGTTATACGTTATGCGTTATACGTTATACGTTATTAGTTATACGTTATACGGTATACGTTATACGTTGTACGTTACATGTTATACATTATACGTTATACGTTATACGATATATGTTATACGTTATACGTTATACGTTATGCGTTACACGTTATACGTTATACGCTATACGTTACATGTTATACGTTATACATTATACGTTATACGTTATACGTTATACGTTATACGTTATACGTTATACGTTATACGTTATACGTTATACGTTATACGTTATACGTTATACGTTATACGTTATACGTTATACGTCATAGGTTATACGTTATATGTTATACGTTATACGTTATACGTTATAGGTCATACGTTATACGTTATACGTTATACGTTATACGTTATACCTTATACGTTATACGTTATACGTTAAACGTTATACGTTATACGTTATACGTTATAGGTTATACGTTATACGTTATACGTTATACGTTATACGTTATACGTTATACGTTATACTTTATACGTTATACGTTATACGTTATACGTTATACGTTATACGTTATACGTTATACGTTATACGTTATACGTTATACGTTATACGTTATACGTTGTACGTTATACGTTATACGTTATACGTTACAAGTTATACGTTGTACGTTATACGTTATACGTCATTGGTTATACGTTATACGTTATACGTTATACGTTATACGTTATACGTTATACGTTATACGATATACGTTATACGTTATACGTAATACGTTATACGTTATACGTTATACTTTATACGTTATACGTTATACGTTATACGTTATACGTTATACGTTATACGTTATACGTTATACGTTATACGTTATACGTTATACGTTATACGTTATACGTTATACGTTATACGTTATACGTTGTACGTTATACGTTATACGTTATACGTTACAAGTTATACGTTATACGTTATACGTTATACGTCATAGGTTATACGTTATACGTTATACGTTATACGTTATACGTTATACGATATACGTTATACGTTATACGTTATACGTTATACGTTATACGTTATACGCTATACGTTACATGTTATACGTTATACATTATACGTTATACGTTATACGTTATACGTTATACGTTATACGTCATACGTTATACGTTATACGTCATAGGTTATACGTTATACGTTATACGTTATACGTTATACGTTATACGTTATACGTTATACGCTATACGTTATACGTTATACTTTATACGTTATACGTTATACGTTATACGTTATACGTTATGCGTTATACGTTATGCGTTATACGTTATACGTTATACGTTATACGTTATACGATATACGTTATACGTTATGCGTTATACGTTATACGTTATTTGTTATACATTATACGGTATACGTTATACGTTGTACTTTACATTTTATACATTATACGTTGTACTTTACATTTTATACATTATACGTTATACGTTATACGATATACGTTATACGTTATACGTTATACGTTATACGTTATACGTTATACGTTATACGTTATACTTTATACGTTATACGTTATACGTTATACGTTATACGTTATGCGTTATACGTTATGCGTTATACGTTATACGTTATACGTTATACGTTATACGTTATACGTTATACGTTATACGTTATACGTTATACGTTATGCGTTATACGTTATACGTTATTTGTTATACGTTATACGTTATACGTTATACGTTATACGTTATACGTTATACGTTATACGTTATACGTTATACGTTATACGTTATACGTTATACGTTATACGTTATACGTTATACGTTATACGTTATACGTTATACGTTATACGTCATAGGTTGTACGTTATACGTTATACGTTATTTGTTATACGTTATACGTTATACGTTATGCGTTATACGTTATACGTTATACGTTATACGTTATACGTTATACGTTATGCTTTATACGTTATACGTTATTAGTTATACGCTATACGTTATAAGTTATACGTTATACGTTATACGTTATACGTTATACGTTATACATTATACGTTATACGTTATACGTTATACGTTATACGTTATACGTTATACGTTATACGTTATACGTTAAAACGTTATACGCTATACGTTACATGTTATACGTTATACGTTATACGTTATACGTTATACGCTATACGGTATACGTTATACGTTGTACGTTATACGTTATACGTTATGCGTTATACTTTATACGTTATACGTTATACGTTATACGTTATACGTTATACGTTATACGTTATACGTCATACGTTATACGTTATACGTCATAGGTTATACGTTATACGTTATACGTTATACGTTATACGTTATACGTTATACGCTATACGGTATACGTTATACGTTGTACGTTATACGTTATACGCTATACGTTACATGTTATACGTTATACATTATACGTTATACGTTATACGTTATACGTTATACGTTATACGTCATACGTTATACGTTATACGTCATAGGTTATACGTTATACGTTATACGTTATACGTTATACGTTATACGTTATACGTTATACGCTATACGTTATACGTTATACTTTATACGTTATACGTTATACGTTATACGTTATACGTTATGCGTTATACGTTATGCGTTATACGTTATACGTTATACGTTATACGTTATACGATATACGTTATACGTTATGCGTTATACGTTATACGTTATTTGTTATACATTATACGGTATACGTTATACGTTGTACTTTACATTTTATACATTATACGTTGTACTTTACATTTTATACATTATACGTTATACGTTATACGATATACGTTATACGTTATACGTTATACGTTATACGTTATACGTTATACGTTATACGTTATACTTTATACGTTATACGTTATACGTTATACGTTATACGTTATGCGTTATACGTTATGCGTTATACGTTATACGTTATACGTTATACGTTATACGTTATACGTTATACGTTATACGTTATACGTTATACGTTATGCGTTATACGTTATACGTTATTTGTTATACGTTATACGTTATACGTTATACGTTATACGTTATACGTTATACGTTATACGTTATACGTTATACGTTATACGTTATACGTTATACGTTATACGTTATACGTTATACGTTATACGTTATACGTTATACGTCATAGGTTATACGTTATACGTTATACGTTATACGTTATACGTTATACGTTATACGTTATACGTTATACGTTATACGTTATACTTTATACGTTATACGTTATACGTTATGCGTTATACGTTATGCGTTATACGTTATGCGTTATACGTTATACGTTATACGTTATACGTTATACGTTATACGTTATACGTTATACGTTATACGTTATGCGTTATACGTTATACGTTATTTGTTATACGTTATACGTTATACGTTATGCGTTATACGTTATACGTTATACGTTATACGTTATACGTTATACGTTATGCGTTATACGTTATACGTTATTAGTTATACGCTATACGTTATAAGTTATACGTTATACGTTATACGTTATACGTTATACGTTATACATTATACGTTATACGTTATACGTTATACGTTATACGTTATACGTTATACGTTATACGTTATACGTTATACGTTATACGCTATACGTTACATGTTATACGTTATACGTTATACGTTATACGTTATACGCTATACGGTATACGTTATACGTTGTACGTTATACGTTATACGTTATGCGTTATACGTTATACGTTATACGTTATACGTTATACGTTATACGTTATACGTTATACGTTATGCGTTATACGTTATACGTTATTAGTTATACGTTATACGGTATACGTTATACGTTTGACGTTACATGTTATACATTATACGTTATACGTTATACGATATACGTTATACGTTATACGTTATACGTTATGCGTTATACGTTATACGTTATACGCTATACGTTACATGTTATACGTTATACATTATACGTTATACGTTATACGTTATACGTTATACGTTATACGTTATACGTTATACGTTATACGTCATAGGTTATACGTTATATGTTATACGTTATACGTTATACGTTATACGTTATACGTCATACGTTATACGTTATACGTTATACGTTATACGTTATACGTTATACGTTATACGTTATACTTTATACGTTATACGTTATACGTTATACGTTATACGTTATACGTTATACGTTATACGTTATACGTTATACGTTATACGTTATACGTTGTACGTTATACGTTATACGTTATACGTTACAAGTTATACGTTATACGTTATACGTTATACGTCATAGGTTATACGTTATACGTTATACGTTATACGTTATACGTTATACGTTATACGTTATACGATATACGTTATACGTTATACGTTATACGTTATACGTTATACGTTATACGTTATACGTTATACGTTATACGTTATACGTTATACGTTATACGTTATACGTTATACGTTATACGTTATACGTTATACGTTATACGTTATACGTTATACGTTATACGTTATACGTTATACGTTATACGTTATACGTTATACGTTATACGTTATACGTTATACGTAATACTTTATACGTTATACGTTATACGTTATACGTTATACGTTATACGTTATACGTTATACGTTATACGTTATACGTTATACGTTATACGTTATAGGTTATACGTTATACGTTATACATTATATGTTACAAGTTATACGTTATACGTCATACGTTATACGTTATACGTTATACGTTATACGTTATACGTTGTACGTTATACGTTATACGTTATACGTTATACGTTATACGTTATACGTTATACGTTATACGTTATACGTTATACGTTATACATTATACGTTATACGTTATACGTTATACGTTATACGTTATACGTTATACGTTATACGTTATACGTTATACGTTATACGTTATACGTTGTACGTTATACGTTATAAGTTGTACGTTATACGATATACGTTATACGTTATACGGTATACGTTATACGTTGTACGTTCCATGTTATACGTTATACGTTATACGTTATACGTTATACGTTATACGTTATACGTTACACGTTATACGTCATAGGTTATACGTTATACGTTATACGTTATACGTTATACGTTATACGTTATACGTTATACGTTATACGTTATACGTTATACGTCATAGGTTATACGTTATACGTTATACGTTATGCGTTATACGTTATGCGTTATACGTTATACGTTATACGTTATACGTTATACGTTATACGTTATACGTTATACGTTATGCGTTATACGTTATACGTTATTAGTTATACGTTATACGGTATACGTTATACGTTGTACGTTACATGTTATACATTATACGTTATACGTTATACGATATATGTTATACGTTATACGTTATACGTTATACGTTATGCTTTATACGTTATACGTTATACGTTATACGTTATACGTTATACGTTATACGTTATACGTTATACGTTATACGTTATACGTTATACGTTATACGTCATAGGTTATACGTTATATGTTATACGTTATACGTTATATGTTATACGTTATACGTTATACGTTATACGTTATACGTTATACGTTATACGTATTACGTTATACGTTATACGTTATACTTTATACGTTATACGTTATACGTTATACGTCATAGGTTATACGTTATATGTTATACGTTATACGTTATGCTTTATACGTTATACGTTATACGTTATACGTTATACGTTATACGTTATACGTTATACGTTATACGTTATAGGTTATACGTTATACGTTATACGTTATACGTTACAAGTTATACGTTATACGTCATACGTTATACGTTATACGTTATACGTTATACGTTATACGTTATACGTTATACGTTATACGTTATACGTTATACGTTATACGTTATACGTTATACGTTATACGTTAACGTTATACTTTATACGTTATACGTTATACGTTATACGTCATAGGTTATACGTTATATGTTATACGTTATACGTTATACGTTATACGTTATACGTCATACGTTATACGTTATACGTTATTGGTTATACGTTATACGTTATACGTTATACGTTATACGTTATACGTTATACGTTATACGTTATACGTTATACGTTATACGTTATACGTTATACTTTATACGTTATACGTTATACGTTATACATTATACGTTATACGTTATACGTTATACGCTATACGTTATAGGTTATACGTTATACGTTATACGTTATATGTTACAAGTTATACGTTATACGTCATACGTTATACGTTATACGTTATACGTTATACGTTATACGTTGTACGTTATACGTTATACGTTATACGTTATACGTTATACGTTATACGTTATACGTTATACGTTATACGTTATACGTTATACGTTATACATTATACGTTATACGTTATACGTTATACGTTATACGTTATACGTTATACGTAATACGTTATACGTTGTACGTTATACGTTATAAGTTGTACGTTATACGATATACGTTATACGTTATACGGTATACGTTATACGTTGTACGTTCCATGTTATACGTTATACGTTATACGTTATACGTTATACGTTATACGTTATACGTTATACGTTATACGTTATACGTTATACGTTATACGTTATACGTTATACGTTATACGTTATACGTTATACGTTATACGTTATACGTTATACGTTATACGTTGTACGTTACACGTTATAAGTTGTACGTTATACGATATACGTTATACGTTATACGGTATACGTTATACGTTGTACGTTCCATGTTATACGTTATACGTTATACGTTATACGTTATACGTTATACGTTATACGTTACACGTTATACGTCATAGGTTATACGTTATACGTTATACGTTATACGTTATACGTCATAGGTTATACGTTATACGTTATACGTTATGCGTTATACGTTATGCGTTATACGTTATACGTTATACGTTATACGTTATACGTTATACGTTATACGTTATACGTTATGCGTTATACGTTATACGTTATTAGTTATACGTTATACGGTATACGTTATACGTTGTACGTTACATGTTATACATTATACGTTATACGTTATACGATATATGTTATACGTTATACGTTATACGTTATACGTTATGCTTTATACGTTATACGTTATACGTTATACGTTATACGTTATACGTTATACGTTATACGTTATACGTTATACGTTATACGTTATACGTCATAGGTTATACGTTATATGTTATACGTTATACGTTATACGTTATACGTTATACGTTATACGTTATACGTTATACGTTATACGTTATACGTTATACGTATTACGTTATACGTTATACGTTATACTTTATACGTTATACGTTATACGTTATACGTCATAGGTTATACGTTATATGTTATACGTTATACGTTATGCTTTATACGTTATACGTTATACGTTATACGTTATACGTTATACGTTATACGTTATACGTTATACGTTATAGGTTATACGTTATACGTTATACGTTATACGTTACAAGTTATACGTTATACGTCATACGTTATACGTTATACGTTATACGTTATACGTTATACGTTATACGTTATACGTTATACGTTATACGTTATACGTTATACGTTATACGTTATACGTTATACGTTAACGTTATACTTTATACGTTATACGTTATACGTTATACGTCATAGGTTATACGTTATATGTTATACGTTATACGTTATACGTTATACGTTATACGTCATACGTTATACGTTATACGTTATTGGTTATACGTTATACGTTATACGTTATACGTTATACGTTATACGTTATACGTTATACGTTATACGTTATACGTTATACGTTATACGTTATACTTTATACGTTATACGTTATACGTTATACATTATACGTTATACGTTATACGTTATACGCTATACGTTATAGGTTATACGTTATACGTTATACGTTATATATTACAAGTTATACGTTATACGTCATACGTTATACGTTATACGTTATACGTTATACGTTATACGTTGTACGTTATACGTTATACGTTATACGTTATACGTTATACGTTATACGTTATACGTTATACGTTATACGTTATACGTTATACGTTATACATTATACGTTATACGTTATACGTTATACGTTATACGTTATACGTTATACGTAATACGTTATACGTTGTACGTTATACGTTATAAGTTGTACGTTATACGATATACGTTATACGTTATACGGTATACGTTATACGTTGTACGTTCCATGTTATACGTTATACGTTATACGTTATACGTTATACGTTATACGTTATACGTTACACGTTATACGTCATAGGTTATACGTTATACGTTATACGTTATACGTTATACGTTATACGTTATACGTTATACGTTATACGTTATACGTTATACGTTATACGTTATACGTTATACGTCATAGGTTATACGTTATACGTTATACGTTATGCGTTATACGTTATGCGTTATACGTTATACGTTATACGTTATACGTTATACGTTATACGTTATACGTTATGCGTTATACGTTATACGTTATTAGTTATACGTTATACGGTATACGTTATACGTTGTACGTTACATGTTATACATTATACGTTATACGTTATACGATATATGTTATACGTTATACGTTATACGTTATGCGTTACACGTTATACGTTATACGCTATACGTTACATGTTATACGTTATACATTATACGTTATACGTTATACGTTATACGTTATACGTTATACGTTATACGTTATACGTTATACGTTATACGTTATACGTTATACGTTATACGTTATACGTTATACGTTATACGTCATAGGTTATACGTTATATGTTATACGTTATACGTTATACGTTATAGGTCATACGTTATACGTTATACGTTATACGTTATACGTTATACCTTATACGTTATACGTTATACGTTAAACGTTATACGTTATACGTTATACGTTATAGGTTATACGTTATACGTTATACGTTATACGTTATACGTTATACGTTATACGTTATACTTTATACGTTATACGTTATACGTTATACGTTATACGTTATACGTTATACGTTATACGTTATACGTTATACGTTATACGTTATGCGTTGTACGTTATACGTTATACGTTATACGTTACAAGTTATACGTTGTACGTTATACGTTATACGTCATAGGTTATACGTTATACGTTATACGTTATACGTTATACGTTATACTTTATACGTTATACGTTATACGTTATACGTTATACGTTATACGTTATACGTTATACGTTATACGTTATACGTTATACGTTATACGTTATACGTTATACGTTATACGTTATACGTTATACGTTGTACGTTATACGTTATACGTTATACGTTACAAGTTATACGTTATACGTTATACGTTATACGTCATAGGTTATACGTTATACGTTATACGTTATACGTTATACGTTATACGATATACGTTATACGTTATACGTTATACGTTATACGTTATACGTTATACGCTATACGTTACATGTTATACGTTATACATTATACGTTATACGTTATACGTTATACGTTATACGTTATACGTTATACGTTATACGTTATACGTCATAGGTTATACGTTATACGTTATACGTTATACGTTATACGTTATACGTTATACGTTATACGCTATACGTTATACGTTATACTTTATACGTTATACGTTATACGTTATACGTTATACGTTATGCGTTATACGTTATGCGTTATACGTTATACGTTATACGTTATACGTTATACGATATACGTTATACGTTATGCGTTATACGTTATACGTTATTTGTTATACATTATACGGTATACGTTATACGTTGTACTTTACATTTTATACATTATACGTTATACGTTATACGATATACGTTATACGTTATACGTTATACGTTATACGTTATACGTTATACGTTATACGTTATACTTTATACGTTATACGTTATACGTTATGCGTTATACGTTATGCGTTATACGTTATGCGTTATACGTTATACGTTATACGTTATACGTTATACGTTATACGTTATACGTTATACGTTATACGTTATGCGTTATACGTTATACGTTATTTGTTATACGTTATACGTTATACGTTATGCGTTATACGTTATACGTTATACGTTATACGTTATACGTTATACGTTATGCGTTATACGTTATACGTTATACGTTATACGTTATACGTTATACGTTATACGTTATACGTTATACGTTATACGTTATACGTTATACGTTATACGTTATACGTTATACGTTATACGTTAACGTTATACTTTATACGTTATACGTTATACGTTATACGTCATAGGTTATACGTTATATGTTATACGTTATACGTTATACGTTATACGTTATACGTCATACGTTATACGTTATACGTTATTGGTTATACGTTATACGTTATACGTTATACGTTATACGTTATACGTTATACGTTATACGTTATACGTTATACGTTATACGTTATACGTTATACGTTATACGTTATACGTTATACGTTATACGTTATACGTTATACGTTATACGTTATACGTCATAGGTTATACGTTATACGTTATACGTTATGCGTTATACGTTATGCGTTATACGTTATACGTTATACGTTATACGTTATACGTTATACGTTATGCGTTATACGTTATACGTTATTAGTTATACGTTATACGGTATACGTTATACGTTGTACGTTACATGTTATACATTATACGTTATACGTTATACGATATACGTTATACGTTATACGTTATACGTTATACGTTATACGTCATTGGTTATACGTTATACGTTATACGTTATACGTTATACGTTATACGTTATACGTTATACGTTATACGTTATACGTTATACGTTATACGTTATACGTTATACGTTATACGTTATTCGTTATACGTTATACGTTATACGTTATACGTTATACGTTATACGTTATACGTTATACGTTATACTTTATACGTTATACGTTATACGTTATACATTATACGTTATACGTTATACGTTATACGCTATACGTTATAGGTTATACGTTATACGTTATACGTTATATGTTACAAGTTATACGTTATACGTCATACGTTATACGTTATACGTTATACGTTATACGTTATACGTTGTACGTTATACGTTATACGTTATACGTTATACGTTATACGTTATACGTTATACGTTATACGTTATACGTTATACGTTATACATTATACGTTATACGTTATACGTTATACGTTATACGTTATACGTTATACGTAATACGTTATACGTTGTACGTTATACGTTATAAGTTGTACGTTATACGATATACGTTATACGTTATACGGTATACGTTATACGTTGTACGTTCCATGTTATACGTTATACGTTATACGTTATACGTTATACGTTATACGTTATACGTTACACGTTATACGTCATAGGTTATACGTTATACGTTATACGTTATACGTTATACGTTATACGTTATACGTTATACGTTATACGTTATACGTTATACGTTATACGTTATACGTTATACGTCATAGGTTATACGTTATACGTTATACGTTATGCGTTATACGTTATGCGTTATACGTTATACGTTATACGTTATACGTTATACGTTATACGTTATACGTTATGCGTTATACGTTATACGTTATTAGTTATACGTTATACGGTATACGTTATACGTTATACGTCATAGGTTATACGTTATATGTTATACGTTATACGTTATACGTTATAGTTCATACGTTATACGTTATACGTTATACGTTATACGTTATACCTTATACGTTATACGTTATACGTTAAACGTTATACGTTATACGTTATACGTTATAGGTTATACGTTATACGTTATACGTTATACGTTATACGTTATACGTTATACGTTATACTTTATACGTTATACGTTATACGTTATACGTTATACGTTATACGTTATACGTTATACGTTATACGTTATACGTTATACGTTATACGTTGTACGTTATACGTTATACGTTATACGTTACAAGTTATACGTTGTACGTTATACGTTATACGTCATAGGTTATACGTTATACGTTAAACGTTATACGTTATACGTTATACGTTATAGGTTATACGTTATACGTTATACGTTATACGTTATACGTTATACGTTATACGTTATACTTTATACGTTATACGTTATACGTTATACGTTATACGTTATACGTTATACGTTATACGTTATACGTTATACGTTATACGTCATAGGTTATACGTTATACGTTATACGTTATACGTTATACGTTATACGTTATACGTTATACGATATACGTTATACGTTATACGTAATACGTTATACGTTATACGTTATACTTTATACGTTATACGTTATACGTTATACGTTATACGTTATACGTTATACGTTATACGTTATACGTTATACGTTATACGTTATACGTTATACGTTATACGTTATACGTTATACGTTATACGTTATACGTTGTACGTTATACGTTATACGTTATACGTTACAAGTTATACGTTATACGTTATACGTTATACGTCATAGGTTATACGTTATACGTTATACGTTATACGTTATACGTTATACGATATACGTTATACGTTATACGTTATACGTTATACGTAATACGTTATACGCTATACGTTACATGTTATACGTTATACATTATACGTTATACGTTATACGTTATACGTTATACGTTATACGTTATACGTTATACGTTATACGTCATAGGTTATACGTTATACGTTATACGTTATACGTTATACGTTATACGTTATACGTTATACGCTATACGTTATACGTTATACTTTATACGTTATACGTTATACGTTATACGTTATACGATATACGTTATACGTTATGCGTTATACGTTATACGTTATTTGTTATACATTATACGGTATACGTTATACGTTGTACTTTACATTTTATACATTATACGTTATACGTTATACGATATACGTTATACGTTATACGTTATACGTTATACGTTATACGTTATACGTTATACGTTATACTTTATACGTTATACGTTATACGTTATGCGTTATACGTTATGCGTTATACGTTATGCGTTATACGTTATACGTTATACGTTATACGTTATACGTTATACGTTATACGTTATACGTTATACGTTATGCGTTATACGTTATACGTTATTTGTTATACGTTATACGTTATACGTTATGCGTTATACGTTATACGTTATACGTTATACGTTATACGTTATACGTTATGCGTTATACGTTATACGTTATACGTTATACGTTATACGTTATACGTTATACGTTATACGTTATACGTTATACGTTATACGTTATACGTTATACGTTATACGTTATACGTTATACGTTAACGTTATACTTTATACGTTATACGTTATACGTTATACGTCATAGGTTATACGTTATATGTTATACGTTATACGTTATACGTTATACGTTATACGTCATACGTTATACGTTATACGTTATTGGTTATACGTTATACGTTATACGTTATACGTTATACGTTATACGTTATACGTTATACGTTATACGTTATACGTTATACGTTATACGTTATACGTTATACGTTATACGTTATACGTTATACGTTATACGTTATACGTTATACGTTATACGTCATAGGTTATACGTTATACGTTATACGTTATGCGTTATACGTTATGCGTTATACGTTATACGTTATACGTTATACGTTATACGTTATACGTTATGCGTTATACGTTATACGTTATTAGTTATACGTTATACGGTATACGTTATACGTTGTACGTTACATGTTATACATTATACGTTATACGTTATACGATATACGTTATACGTTATACGTTATACGTTATACGTTATACGTCATTGGTTATACGTTATACGTTATACGTTATACGTTATACGTTATACGTTATACGTTATACGTTATACGTTATACGTTATACGTTATACGTTATACGTTATACGTTATACGTTATTCGTTATACGTTATACGTTATACGTTATACGTTATACGTTATACGTTATACGTTATACGTTATACTTTATACGTTATACGTTATACGTTATACATTATACGTTATACGTTATACGTTATACGCTATACGTTATAGGTTATACGTTATACGTTATACGTTATATGTTACAAGTTATACGTTATACGTCATACGTTATACGTTATACGTTATACGTTATACGTTATACGTTGTACGTTATACGTTATACGTTATACGTTATACGTTATACGTTATACGTTATACGTTATACGTTATACGTTATACGTTATACATTATACGTTATACGTTATACGTTATACGTTATACGTTATACGTTATACGTAATACGTTATACGTTGTACGTTATACGTTATAAGTTGTACGTTATACGATATACGTTATACGTTATACGGTATACGTTATACGTTGTACGTTCCATGTTATACGTTATACGTTATACGTTATACGTTATACGTTATACGTTATACGTTACACGTTATACGTCATAGGTTATACGTTATACGTTATACGTTATACGTTATACGTTATACGTTATACGTTATACGTTATACGTTATACGTTATACGTTATACGTTATACGTTATACGTCATAGGTTATACGTTATACGTTATACGTTATGCGTTATACGTTATGCGTTATACGTTATACGTTATACGTTATACGTTATACGTTATACGTTATACGTTATGCGTTATACGTTATACGTTATTAGTTATACGTTATACGGTATACGTTATACGTTATACGTCATAGGTTATACGTTATATGTTATACGTTATACGTTATACGTTATAGTTCATACGTTATACGTTATACGTTATACGTTATACGTTATACCTTATACGTTATACGTTATACGTTAAACGTTATACGTTATACGTTATACGTTATAGGTTATACGTTATACGTTATACGTTATACGTTATACGTTATACGTTATACGTTATACTTTATACGTTATACGTTATACGTTATACGTTATACGTTATACGTTATACGTTATACGTTATACGTTATACGTTATACGTTATACGTTGTACGT
The DNA here is from genome assembly GCF_051014685.1 of Ptiloglossa arizonensis. NCBI lineage: Eukaryota > Metazoa > Arthropoda > Insecta > Hymenoptera > Colletidae > Ptiloglossa > Ptiloglossa arizonensis. The sequence continues at coordinate 142,008 of NW_027479361.1, forward strand.
TATACGTTATACGTTATACGTTACAAGTTATACGTTGTACGTTATACGTTATACGTCATAGGTTATACGTTATACGTTAAACGTTATACGTTATACGTTATACGTTATAGGTTATACGTTATACGTTATACGTTATACGTTATACGTTATACGTTATACGTTATACTTTATACGTTATACGTTATACGTTATACGTTATACGTTATACGTTATACGTTATACGTTATACGTTATACGTTATACGTCATAGGTTATACGTTATACGTTATACGTTATACGTTATACGTTATACGTTATACGTTATACGATATACGTTATACGTTATACGTAATACGTTATACGTTATACGTTATACTTTATACGTTATACGTTATACGTTATACGTTATACGTTATACGTTATACGTTATACGTTATACGTTATACGTTATACGTTATACGTTATACGTTATACGTTATACGTTATACGTTATACGTTGTACGTTATACGTTATACGTTATACGTTACAAGTTATACGTTATACGTTATACGTTATACGTCATAGGTTATACGTTATACGTTAT